>NC_080429.1:8679532-8912032 GCF_029873635.1 Malania oleifera | reverse complement strand
TGCATGGTAGAGGTTTCCAAAGAGATCCGAGATGGCGAGATGGGATTGACAGAAACCTAGGAAACATCAAAATGAAGATACCATCGTTCCAAAGAAAAAACGATCCTGAAGCATACTTGGAATGGGAGAAGAAAGTGGAGTTGATTTTTGGGTGCCACAACTACTCCGAGGAGAAAAAGGTAAAACTCGCTGTCATTGAGTTTACTGACTATGCTATTATATGGTGTGATCAACTTGTGACAAACAGGAGAAGAAACCATGAGAGGTCTATTGAGACGTGGGAGGAAATGAAGGCCCTTATGAGGAGGCGGTTTGTCCCTAATCACTACTATAGGGACTTGTATCAAAAATTACAAAGTCTTACGCAAGGCTACAGGAGCGTGGATGACTACTACAAAGATATGGAAATCGTCATGATTCGAGCTAATGTAGAGGAGGATAGGGAAGCTACCATGGCAAGGTTTTTGAATGGGTTGAATCGGGACATTGCCAATGTGGTGGAGTTGCAACACTACGTGGAGTTGGAGGACATGGTGCACATGGCAATAAAGGTGGAGCGACAACTTAAAAGGAAAGGAACTCGGTCATTTCAAAATTTGGGCTCTTCTACTTCATGGAAATCAAATTGGAAGAAAGACGAAGGAGTTGTTTCAAAGGCAAAAACTGAACCACCAAAAAGGAGAGATGAATTTCCCAATGTCAACAAAGGTAAAACCGAATTCCAAACTCATAATCATGATATTAAGTGTTTTCGTTGTTTGGGAGTAGGTCACCTAGCCTCACAGTGTCCAAATAAGAGGATCATGGTTGCACGTGTTGATGGAGGGGTGGAAAACGAAAGCGAGGGCGATGATGACCAAATGTCACCACATGAGGACACTTGTGATAATGATGTGGAGTATCCAGTGGAGGGTGAGTCACTTGTAACTAGGTGTGCTTTAAGTGCCCAAGTCAAAGAAGATGACATGGAACAACAAAGGGAGAACATTTTTCATACTAGATGCCACGTCAACAACAAGGTATGTAGTATGATCATTGATGGGGGAAGTAGTACTAATGTGGCTAGCACTACTTTAATTGAAAAATTGAATTTACTTACTTTGAAACACCCTAGACCGTATAAGTTGCAGTGGTTGAATGATTGTGGGGAAGTTAAGTTAAATAGGCAAGTGCTAGTTTCTTTTTCAATCGGGAAGTACAAGGATGAAGTACTTTGTGATTTTGTTCCAACGCACGCGGGTCATTTTGTTGGGCAGATCGTGGCAATTCGACAGGAAGGTCACTCATGATGGGTTCAAGAATAGACATATTTTTGTAAAAGACAATAAAATCGTTACTTTTGTACTGTTGACTCCAAGACAAGTGTATGAAGATCAAATGAAATTGAAAAGAGAGAATAGAAATCAAGAAAAAGTGAGGATTTGTTTCTTCTTTGGTTCTTTAGAGAACTTTCGAACTTATCAGGGATTCTTCCTTGTGGCATTCAAATTTTATACCTTCGGTTATGATTAAGCTATAATCATTGGGTCGGGGTGTGTTTATACTTTAGGTTCACGTTTCATTTATAAACATTGGGTCGGAGTTTCTAATTAAAAATATGAATTTTAGTTTTCCTGAGCAAGCATTCCGACATTGTTTGCTGGGTCTCAACGCGTGTCGATTGAGGTTTGCATGGTATATGGATTAGGAATGTACTGAAGTAACAAGGTTGGAATGCACGAGGAATCAAAACACTCGCTCACTGGCTATTGCTCTCTCAACACACCACTTTATCACAACACATACACACACCTATTTATACACATATGGGAAGGGGAGGAAGTCAAGTCCGGTGGCGAGTAGGTGAGGTTGGTGACCTGCTAATGCCAGAAAATTTCAACAGCGGTGGGCTCCCTGGCATCGCTGATAATTCAGTCAAGGTTACTGTTTTTAACATTCCCCCTTAAACTTGACTCTCCTAGTTTTGTCATTCCGAGCATTGCCTTAGTCTTGTAAAAATATCATGCCTGAGTGGTTTTGTGAAAATGTCAGTAATTTGATCATACGTTTTGCAAGATATCAACTCCACTTCTTCATTCTTGACATGCTCCCTGATAAAATGATACCTTGTATCAATATGTTTGCTTCTTTCATGGTAAACTGATTTTTTCGCTAGTGCAATTGCTGATCGATTGTCGATGTATACTTCTGTGGGACTATTTTGAAGAAATCTCAGATACTCTCAGATACTTCAGTATATTCCTAATCCATATACCATAACAAACAGCTGATCTGACAGCAACATACTTAGCTTCACATGATGACAACGTTACGATGGGTTGCTTCTTCGAAGACCATGTAAACGCTGTATCTCCCATGAAAAATATGAATCCTGATGTGCTTTTTCTTTCGTCAAAATCTCTTCCCCAATCGCTATCTGAATAGCCGATAAGTTTGCAATCACCTCTTGATGAATAGAACATACCATCGGTGATGGTACCCTTGACATATCGGAGTACCCTTTTCGCTGCATTTAGGTGGGACTGGTTAAGAGTCTTCATGTACCTGCTGACAAGTCCAACTCCATAGAGTATATCTGGTCTAGTGCACATTAAATACCTTAAGCTTCCAACGAGACTCTTGAAATATGTGGAGTCAACATCTCCTTGCTCATTTGTTCTCAACTCCAATCCCGTTTCAATCGGAGTTGTCACAGAGTTGCATTTGTCCATCCCAAACTTCTTCAGTACTTCTTTTGCATAGTGGCTCTGGGAGATGAAGATTCCCTTCTCGCTTTGCACGACTTCTATGCCAAGGAAGTGAGCCATCTGGCCAATATCCGTCATTTCGAATTCTTCGACCATGCTACTCTTGAAAGCGGCAAACATCTTTAGATTGTTGCCGATGAAGATCAGATCATCAACATATAGGCAGGCTATTAGCATGCTTCCATCTGTCTCCATCTGTATGTATAACGCATGTTCGAAGGGACACTTTTCAAATCCATTCTTTTGAAAGTAGTCATCAATCCTCATATTCCACGCACGAGGTGTCTGCTTCAAGCCATAAAGTGCTTTCTTCAACTTGTACACTCTATCTTCTTTGCCCTTTTTCATATATCCAGGTGGTTGATCGATATAAATCTCTTCTTCTAGAAAACCGTTTAGAAATACTGATTTCACGTCCAGCTGGTAAATCTTCCATCCATTTTTTGCTGAAAGTGAAATTAGTAATCTAATGGTTTCAAGCCTGGCAACCGAGGCAAATATTTCTTCATAATCAATCCTTTTTTTCTGCTTGTAGCCTTTGGCGACAAGTCTTGCTTTGTATCTCTGAACTTCTCATTGAGCGTTCTTCTTGGTCTTGTAGAGCCATTTCACACCAATGGTTTTGCGGCCCTCTGGGAGAATTATATTTGGATGGTGGATATTGGGTAAGCCTTTCACCCTAATTCTTTTTGAGTGTGTGAGTGTGATTTTACGGCTGTCCACCACTTGGGGCCGACGCAAAAAGCGAGCCGACACAAAAAACAAAAAACTTTACTTAAAGGTGACAACACATGGACGGTTGCATTAGTGTGGGGACCCACCGCTTTTAAATAAACAATTAATTTACAGGGAAAGAAAATACAACCCTGGGCAAAAGGTGGACAGTTATAAAAGACTTTTGTGTAAAGCTTCAGACAATATGATACCTTCTTTTGATAATTTTGAATATGGCCACAACTTTTGACAAATGGATGCAGATGCTTGTCTTCTTTTGATAATTGAAGATCCTTCATATTAAAGATTTCTTGAAATAGGTAACTTCGAGGAAGTTTCTTCTTGATCGTTTTGAACAAATTTGTACCACGTGTCAATGTATGATCCCAAGGGATTGAAATCAATAGCTTTGGGAGAATTCTGGTCTTTTGACGAATCAGAATTGTCTGATTCAAGTTGTGCGAGTATCTTGACTAATTTTGTCTTTGTAGGTGATTTTGACTTCTTGGATGATACTGTTGACATAGTATCATCGTCTTCAAATACTTTCTTCTTATCTTTTGAGGCAGGATAAGGGACTTCATGACTAAGGGACTGAGCCAGCCAAGCTCGAACCATTCCTTCGGGCATGGAGAATTTATCCCACCAACAAACCTTGTAAATTCTTCGTAATGTTTTTGTGTGACGTGAGGAGCTTTCTTTCGGAGGAACTATAACATAGTCCCAGCATGTAATTCACGTAATCATGAAAATCGAACAGAAGAAAAGAAGATTTGTAGAAGCTTTTGAATATTCATGAGGAGGCTTAAAATTCTTTTGAAATAACTCAAAATTATTTTGAATAACTTTTGGAAAAATTTCTTTTTTTGGACCATAGAAATTAAACCAGGTGAGCAACCATTTGGGGAAGTGTTTGATAATCTTTTGATCAAAGTGGATAAACCACGAATGAGTAAAATTTCTGACGCACAAGGCAAAGAACTAGGCTTTCATGTAATCTTGATAATCATAAGTTTGAGGGACAAAGACTCCCTTAAGGATGAGGTTTGGTGGTCTTGCGAGGGGTGAGTACCTGTTATAAACAGGAATTTCTCCTGTAGGCTTTGAAGGAGAGGCTTTTGAGGGGGTAATTTCTTTTGAATAATAATCACTGGGCTTCTGTCTTCTAGCTATTTTTATCCAATAAAAAATCTCTTGTTAAAAAATTTGGGATTGAATTTGAAGAACCTTTGATAAATTCAATTTGGAAATCAAATACAAAAAGAATGGCTTGCCAACGGGCAAAAATCTGTTTTGAAACCAAATTCTTAATGTCTTTTTCTAAAATGTCTTTTGCACTGTTGCAATCAACTTGGAGTAAAAATTCTTTGTTAAATAAATCATCTTGGAATTTTTAAATGCATTAAACAATTGATAAAATCTCTTTTTTGACTATTGAGTAATTAACTTGAGGTCCTGACCAAGCACCTGAATGAAACCTGTTGGCCTAACTAGGCTTTTCAATTAGTTTTTGTGATAACAAACAATGGACATTTTAACTTGGACTGGTTGAATATTGGTGTTTCAGGTTTGACAAGAAAACAAGGATCATTGTGGACCATCAAGCTATATAAACTATCAAGTGATCCAAAAAGAAGCTTTAAGTAGCACTATACTGATCAAAGCATGGGAAGCTAAAACCAGCTCAAGCAAACATCCAAGGGATTTCAAAGCAAATATAAAGTGGATGATTTCAAGCTTTAGCATATAGGGTTTTATGAAAAACAATGCAAGTACTGCAAAGTCAAAATATCTATTGAAATATCTTTTGAAGCTTTTTAGGGGAATTGTATGGACTTAAGAGACCTATTTAAAAACCTCGGAAAAAAGTTTTATAAAAGGATAAATAAGGGGAGCAAATCATATTTTGAATTGAGTTTGAAAAATCAGAAAAACAGAACCTCAAAAGATTGAAGTTTCTCCTCAAAAGCCTGAAGTGGCAACTTCAGATGACTGAACTCCAAGTTCGGTGGTCTAAAGAATTACTTCAGACGTCTGAAGAATAAGCTCAGCCATCTGAAGAATTATTTGTGAAAGACAGTAATTGGCAGAAGCACTTCAGACGTCTGACCCTTGACATCAGTCGTTTGAACTCGACTCTTTGGTCGTCTGACCCTGTATCCAGTTCTTTTTTTCAAAAGGCTCAAGAACTTCAGATGACTGAACTCGAGTGTTCAGTCGTCTGAACACTGTTAACGGGCATATTTTAAAAAATTTTATTTTTTAAATATATTTGATTGGGCTCCAAACTTTCTAAAAACTTGAGAAATATTCCAAGTAAACTTGAGCAACAAGAAAACTCTTTTGAATGCCTATAAATACATGGTTTTCCAAATCAAAACTCACCAAGTATTGAAAAATCTGCCATAAGCTCTCTTGTTCTCAAAGTTCAAACTTGCTCATCTTTTGCAAACTGAAAGTGCTGGTGTTCTGAGATCATTGATCATCAATCCTTGAGTTATACTTGCTGATTTCTCATCTGGAGAAAAGGGAGCTGGTGAATTCTATTAAGCTTCAAAGTGTATTTTATTCTTGATATTTAAATTTTGAAGTACATAAATTTCAATTGTGCTAATCAGCTCTTTGTGCGAGCATTCTTTGTACATATCTATTTGATTTGTATCTTGTAGATTGATGATTCCAAGGATTGTTTGGATTGTTGGCTAAGCAAGGGGATATTGCTTAGAGAGGCGGACTCTAGCCTATTTGAAGGAGTAACCGAACGAGGGTACATCGTTTGGAGAGGCGATCGTTGGCTAAGCAAGGGGATATTGCTTAGAGAGGCGGACTCTAGCCTATTTGAAGGAGTAACCGAACGAGGGTACATCGTTTGGAGAGGCGGACTCTAGCCTACTGAAGGAGTGTGTAAACGGTGTTCCGCCCGGAAAAGGAACTTGTTTTAGTAAATCCTTTGGTGGTTTGCCAAAGGCGAGGACGTAGGCTGGGTATAAGCCGAATCTCGTAAAAATCCCAGTCTCACTCTCTCTTTTCCTTACTCTTTATTTTCAGCACATTTAAATTATGTGGATGGTTTAATTGGTAATCATATATACCTTGTATATTAGGAAATCAAGCAAACTTAAAGTCTAATTTTGATCTGGGTTGCGGAAACCGAAAGAGAGTACGTTGGTTAAATCATATTTTGCGGAAACCATAAGGGAGTACGTTACTTGGTTAAACACCCAAAGATAAATTAACTAAGAGTTTATTTGAATTTTGAATTTTAGGAAGAGTGCGAATATTGTGTGGATTGAGAAAGCTAATTCATTATCAAAGGGATTGCATTAACAATAGGGCTGCACACAAGTTGAAAAAGCTGAGAATTTTCATTAAGTTGCAACGTATATCTTGATTGAATGTGATTGATTGGTTTGGATAGTGTGGTTGATTGATTACTTAATTGTTTAAGTACTTGTGTTGTGGTTGTGGATTGAACTTTGTTTTGAATATCTATTGTGTATTTGATAAAACAACAAGAAAACAAGAATTCATTAAAAAGACTTAAAAGAGGTTAAGAATTCTTGAAGGGAATTAAAAGAAATTTTAAAACCCAATTCACCCCCCCTCTTGGGACTACACTTTAGTTTTCAAAACCTAACAAGGGTCTCTTTTGAATCTATTCTCTTTTTAAGCATGGCCCCAAATCCAGTAGCAGAGGCATCCGTTTTTACAATCATAAAAGCTTTTGGGTCAGGTAGACTAAGGCATGGTAAGCTTTTGACTAGATTTTTGACTTTTTAACAACCTGTGTATGTTCTTCTGTCCACGTAGGTGGATTCTTTTTTAATCTTTAAAATAATGGTTTGAGTAAAATTCTAATATTTGGAATAAAATCTGCAACATAATTAAGACATCCTAAGAATCTTTGAAGTTGATTCTTATCTTTAATTTCATCTGAAAATTTATTTGCAAATTCTAATGACCTTTGAATTGGAGTAATCCTGTTTTGATAAATGTTATGACCTAAAAACCTAATATTAACTTGAAATAATTTGATTTTTGGTTGTGAGACAACCAGACCATTTCTTTTAATAACTTCATAAAAAATATTTAGATGCTTAAAATGTTGTTCTATTGATTCAGAGTATACAAGGACATCGCCAATGTATACAATTGTAAATTTTGTATAAGGATTGAAAATTTCATTCATAATATTTTGAAATTTAGATGGAGCATTTTTTAACCCAAAGGGCATTACATTCCATTCGTAATGGTCAAATGGGACTGTAAAAGCAGTCTTGTATTTATCTTCTTCAGCAATCTTTATTTGCCAAAATCCAGATTTCATATCGAATTTTGAATAAATTGCAGTTGTACAAAGTCTATTTAATAAATCTTTTTTATTAGGTATTGGATACCTAATCCATTGAAGGGCTTTATTCAGAGGTTTGTAGTTTATGACAAGTCTGGGGGCTCCTCTTTCTATTTCAGCTTGATTTTGAACGTCGAAAGCAGAGCAGATCCAAGGAGATTTGCTCTTCGTAATTAATTTCTTTTCTAATAAGTCTTTGATTTCTTTTTTACAATATTGTAGTAACTCATGATTCATTTGTTTAGGTCTTGCTTTTGTAAGTATTTTGTCTTCAGTAAAATCTTTTACATACGGTATCGTACCGTATGTTTCTTTCTTGACCAAAATGCATTAGGTAGACTTGAACAAACTCCTTTTTCTAATTTTTCTTTGAATTAATCAATTTTACTTTTGATCTCTAGTGTTTGAATTCTTTCTTCAATCCTTTTATGATAAATTTCTTTGGATAATTGTTTAATGTGTTTTTTCTTTTGTTTAATCAGATTGATTCTCTTAACTGCCAAATCCTTAAGAGTATAAACTTCTTTTTCTTTCATTTTGTCTATGAATTCAAATGTAATCTTTTGACCACTGATTTTTGCATGTATACCCTTTTCATCAACTTGAAATGGGTATATTAGCGTAACAAAAGGTGTTCCTAGAATAATTTCTTATTGTATATTTTTGACAAGTATGAATGTTGTTTTCAAGCATATTTCTTTGTTATATATATGAACATTTGTTATTTTGTAATTTATGTGTAATTTTGAATCATTTGCACCATAAAGTTGAGTATTTGTTTTTTCATAATAAGAGGTTGGTATCAATCCTTCTTGAACACAATTCATATCAGCACCTATGTCTAATAGAGCACGGCCAACTAATACAAATGTCTTATTAATAACTATTTTTACTTCTGTATACCATTTGTGTATGCTGACTTTTGATAAATATCCAAGGAAAATTTCTTTTTCATAATTTGGTTGTGTATAAATATCTTCTTCATCTTCTTATTCAATTAACTCAACTTTTGCTTTACCCTTTTCTAAGGTTTTAACTTTTACTTGTAATTTATGCATTTCAATTTGAATTTTATTTATTTCTTCTTTCGTATTGTTAACTTCTCTTTGTAAGTCCTGAATAGTGGGTTGGCTAATTTTATTATTATCCAATGATTCCTTTTGACTATATCTCTTGATTATTTTATTAAGATCATAACCTTCTTCGAATTTAGGTGTTTTTTGTTCGGTTAATCTTTCCTTTAATTTTGTTAAATATTTATTCCTAATTTTAGGATCTTCAATATATTCAATCATTTCGAGCATATCTTCACTTTCTTTTGTAATAACATTAATATTTTTTGAACATTTGTTACAATGTCGAAATCCAATTTCTTCATTACATTCTTCAACTTCCAATGAAGATTTTGAATAATCTGATGATGTTTCTTGGATATTATGAATAATTTCTTCTAATTTAGAAGATGCTTCGATTGATTCAGATTCTGATGAGCTACTTGTGATTAATGAGATCATTTTTCTTTTAAGTTCTTTTTCACAATTTAATTCTTTTATTTCTTGCTTAATTCTACAATCTTTTGCATAATGTCATTTTTTCCCACACTTGTAACAAGTTATTTCCTTTTTATCTTTATATTTTGTCCTTACTTTGTAAGGTTTAGAGGAATTTGAATATCTTGTCTTTTTCATTTTATAATAGTCTTTATCATAATTCTTATAATACCTTTTAGATGGTTTCTTGTGAAGTTTTTTATGATGCTTATGTCCTTTTGAAGGAGCTTGAATCTTCTCATAACCATACTGAGTACAAAATCTCCTAACTCTCCTTTATTCTTTGAGATTGTATTTTTAATTCATTACAAAGTCTTAATCCTTCATAATTAATGACACTAATGATCTGATCATAAGTAATTCTTTCATAATCTGTTCCTAAAGTATCTTTAAGTCTATTACGAACTCTTTGAGCAAATAATTTTGGTAGTCCTCCTATGAATTTTTCTTTCCAAAATCCACTTCTTCCATATGGTCTACTTAAAACTTTTGCAAGAAAAATGTCTTTGTACCATGAAAATTTTGATAATTTTGGGCAAGTTAAATTGACAAGGATAACTCTATTTTTCTCGACTAAATCATTTGGTTCTCCAACAAAAGCTTTCAATATTGTCCATAGTAATGCCGAGACAGCATCACTAACTTGAGTTGGTTGACCATTTTCTTCTTTTATTTTAATTGCAACAAAAATACCTTCTTTCTCATTTGGGGTGAGATAATTGTCCCACCAAGATCTTAATGATCCATTGAAGCCTTGAACCATTAATTCAACAATAGTAGGTTCTGATGTTTTAGCATTATTGTATTTGTAAGCAGCTACTGCTAAAGTCATTTGCTGAACAATTTTGATTACTTGATATTCAGTAAAACCATCAAGATTCCATTCATATAATGATCCTCCACTAAAACTTCTTTCTTCTTTTATAGGTTCATCTTCAAATAATAAGCTTGGAAAAGTTGGTCTTTTGTAATAAGTTCTTTGACTTTTGTTCTTCCAGGAATTATTGTTTATTTTATTTACTTCATAATTTTCTTCTTTAAAATTCTTTTCTAGATTATGAATAGCTTCCTCTTTACTTAGAACGTTTAAATTGCATTTTTTAAACATTTCTTCTATTTTTCCCATAATCTTTTCTTCTTTAGATTCAAATTTAAAGTCTATATCAGGTATTGAGAAGGGTTTGAATAAAGGTTGTTGTTTATTGGTTTTACTTGATTCTCCTTTTTCGTAAACACTGTTATTTTTAAATTCTAACTTTTCTTCTGAAAGATTCTCCATCCTTGTTGTTTGATTTGCAAGTGATTGTAACATTTGATTAGCATAATTATTCTAACTTACTAATTGATCAAATTCATTATTAGTATTCTTGACTTCTTTATAAGGTGATGCAATGACTTCTGTTCGCTTATATTGAATTTTAAAAGAATCTTTTAGTGGATGTGTTGATGATACATAATTATTGTGTAATAATCTCCACTTATTATTATGAACCATGTTTACTGCTTGCCTATTCTTTACATATGTAAAAAATAAAATATCTTTTTTGAGTTTTTTGCATTTCTTCTAACCAATTGTTGGTATACCCATTTGTAATTTCTGTCATTGTTGGTATCAACTTGATTTGGTTTGAACTGTGTTTTTTCCACTCTTCCCCCCCCCCCCCCCCCCCCCCCCCCCCAATCTCTTCTAAATGTTCCCATGGCTGCAGATCTTGATGCTGCCCCTGCATCATTTGGTATCGAAGCCCAATATCAGTATCTATTCTTTTCAGTCCACTATTTTTCCTTCACTCTTCTTTTCGTTTCCTTCCGCCTTCCACTTATCTTCTTCTTCCATCTTATTCCCTTCTTCCCCCATCTCTGTTCTACATTCTCCATTCCTTCTCTTTCTCTGTTCTCTATGCTGTCCAGCAGCCCCTTCCCTATATTTTCTTCTCTGCCTTTAACCACTGCTTTGCCTGCTGCAGTTTTATCCTCTTCTCTTCCCTTTTCGCTTCTTCTTCTTCCTTCATCTTCTTTTTCTTCTTTTTGTCTTCTCTCTCTAGTACTCTGCATTCTGAAATTCTCGTAGTTCTTTCATATTCCATTCTCATCACTCTCTTTTTCTATTAGTCCCTCATCTACGTCGTCGGCCTTCAAGAATCCCTCGTGTCCTGTGTATCATCGCGTTTGTGCTCCCCACCCCTTAATGTATACTCACCTGAAGTTTCATTGCCAGACTGTCTCCATTGGTGACACGTGCCGGCTATTTTAACATACTACTAGATATTTTGAGGAAATCTCGCCATGTCTTCTGCTATTTCCTGTCTGGTGCAAAATGTTCCCAACCACGATATTTTAGGGTTTCTCCTGATATTTTAACATACTACTAGATATTTTGATTGTAGACACAACATATTGCAAGCAGGCATGGTAATTTGCTGCAAAATGCTAGAAGCTAGCACTGCCAACATAAAAAATGAGGTTTTATGCCTGCATTTTAGGAATTTTTGACGTGTATTTGTTTCAGTGCTGCACTACAGTCAAGACAACATGTGAATTGAAGAAGGTTCTTTAGAAATTAAGTGTCAAATTTGTGGTTTTGCATGATTAGATTGAGAAAAATTGAAGGCAAATTGTGTTAGAGCTTAGAGGGTTGTTGGTGATATAAAGCTGCAGTATTTACATGTATAAATTCAACAACATGGCGACACGTTATAGGTAAAAGAAATGCCATTTGCCTAATTTTGGGCACACTTTCAAGCTTTTCGACAGCTTTCTCAAATGTGGAGAAAAGGTTTGCAAAGTCATCATTGATGGAAGATATCTAATGAATGTGGTTCCATGAATGGGGTGACTCGAATATGGCTTCATTTGGAACCTCACCCAGAGCCTTATGCAATGTTGGGTTGATAACTCTATATTTTTGCGAAAGATGTTTGGTCTCTATCCAAATAGGTGAATATTTAGCTAATGTTTGGTGTGGTATCATACCTATGAAGATTGACCATGTACTCCTTGGTTGGATGGGTGTAACTCAATTACATTAGAACAC
Source organism: Malania oleifera (assembly GCF_029873635.1). Lineage (NCBI taxonomy): Eukaryota > Viridiplantae > Streptophyta > Magnoliopsida > Santalales > Ximeniaceae > Malania > Malania oleifera. Next base: position 8,899,636 of record NC_080429.1, on the reverse strand, counting down.
ATACATTTTCCACATGCCTATGAAGATTGGTCTTGTACTCCTTGGTTGAATGATTTGGGTGTAACTTAAGGACATGAGTACACATACATCTTCCATTATAATAGGAAGAAATTCGTTTTTAAGTCTGTTGTACCAATCAATTGAGAAAAAGAATCAATCACGTCTACTCAATATCATAAACGGATATTGATTAACACGGATGTTGAAAAACATAAACAATTGAACTTTAAATCATACACCAGTTAAAATAAAGACTTACAGAATTATATTAAAAAACTTTTATCTTTTTACATTGTGTGAGAGAGAGAGAGAGAAATTTGGACTTAGGACTTTTGTCCCTCAATCTGGTGCGAGCTTCAAATGAAAATAAAACTTCTATTTATAGATGCTAAGGCGCAAATTTCAAATGTTTGGAATCCGTAAAGAATTAGTGCGGGTGCTCATTGGGCCCCATTGACCATTGAATTCAATTTTGGATTCCTGACACAGGACTTGGGCCGACACAAAATGACAAAAATTATTAAAATAAAGTGGTAACACCACATGGGCAGCTACTTTTGGGCGAACGGACCACTACCACCAAAGATGCTTTTAATAAGTTTTGTCTTTATTAAAGTACAATGCTGGCCCCAAATGGTGGACAGCCATAAAATCACACACTCACACACTCAAAATACAAAATAAAATAATTACAAAGCAGGGCCAAAGGGTTGATAGCTGTAAAACATATCATTATGATGAAGACTTTTGAGCAAACATATTTTGAAAATAGGAACCAGTTGCTGAGAACTAATTGCTGAAATGTCACCTTCAACTTTTGAAAAAGGAGAAAGAAATTATTTCTTTCTTGCAGATGACTTATGAACTTTTGAATGGGAAGCATCAGCCGTTGGATCAAAGTGTTGCTCCTTTTGAAGAAAATCATACCAATTACCGATGTTTGAACCGAATTGATTGAGGTCTATTGACTTAGGAGAGCCTTGATCCGATGAATCTGAGTCATCTGATTCAAGTTGAGCGATCATTTGAAGCATTTTGGCCTTCATACTTTTGGACTTAGAAACTCTTGAGGAACATGAAACAGTATCATCATCATATACCTTCTTTTTATCTTTTGAATTTGGATGAGGACCTTCATGAAAAGCAGGCAAGGATTGCCCAGAATTGGGCGCAAGCCAGGCTCGCACCTTACCTTCTGGCAAAATGAACTTATCCCAACAATGTACTCTATGAATTCTTCTAACAGTTTTTGAATAACAAATAGTGCTGGCATCTGGAGGAACAATGCAATAATCCCAACAAAAAATCCAGGTGATCATGAAGTATGAACACAACAACAACATCTTTGAAGATTGATCTGTCAATTCTTGAGTATGAAAATTCTTTTGAAAAAGATCAAAATCATTTTGAATATTCCTAGGAAAAATGCTTTTCTCGGGTTCAGGAAATTCTTTAAAATCTTTTGATCGAAATGAATCAGCCAAGAATGACTGAAATTCCTTATGAATAAGATATTGGTCCAAGCAAGGATGTAATCTTTGTAATCATAGGTTTGAGGACTGAAAACGCCTCGAAACCTTCTTGAGACACGTGGGTGCTGACCCCACTCTCAAGGAGTAATAAACTTTCAAGAAATTGATTTTTGAAAAATTAATTCTTGAAACATCTTTTAAATCGTAGTTATGATCAATGAAAACAGAATTCGTTTCGAACAAAACAAGTTCATAACACTTTTAACTTTTTTAGAGGGTTAGGAGTGTCAAAGTGACATCCTCTAAAGAATTACTTTTGAATTATGTTGAAGGGAGTGGCAGAATCCCACTCTGGTTCAATAGGAAATAGATCTTGAAAGAATGGTTTATCAATGTAGCTGGTTGAAGACTTCTTTGGAGAAGAACTTTGTTCTTCTAAAACTTCTCTGAATGAAGGTTGAGGTCTAATGAGGGGCTGAAAACGATTATGAAGAATAATTCTCTCAAGGGTGGCTTCTTTTGAAGGACTCTCTTTTGCATAATAGTTACTGGTCTTTTTTTTGGGCATGTTTTCCCTGAAGAAGATCTCTTGTCAGGAAATCAGGTAACGAATTTGAAGATCCTTTACTAAATTCGATTTGAAAATTAAAAACAAAAAAGATTGCTTGCCATCAAGCAAAAATCAGTTTTGAAACTAAGTTAACATCCTTTTCTAAAACTTATTTTGCACTTTTGCAGTCAATTCAAAGTAAAAATTCTTTGTTAAAAGGATTATCTTGAAATTTTTTAATACAAAGAAAGATTGATAAAATTTCTTTTTTGATAGTTGAATAATTGGATTGAGGATCAGACCAAGCACCAGAGTGAAATCTAACTAAGATTTCTTTTGAATTAATCATTTGTTTGAGAATGCCAATATATCCAATATCAGAGGCATCAATTTCAACAATCATAAAAGTTTTTGGATCGGGTAAACTAAGGCATGGGAGGGTCTTGACTAAAGATTTGACTTTTACGACTATTTGGGTATGAACGTCAGACCACGCAGGTGGGTCTTTAAAAGTCAGAAGAATTCACAGAGTATGTTGGTGGGATAAGTTCATTTTGCTAGAAGGTAAGGTGCGAGCTTGGTCGAAAAGTATGAAGGCCAAAATGCTTCAAATGATCGCTCAACTTGAATCAGATGACTCTAATTCATTGGATCAAGGCTCTCCTAAGTCAATAGACCTCAATCAATTCAGTTAAAACATCGGCAATTGGTATGATTTTCTTCAAAAGGAGCACTACTTTGATCCAACGACTGATGCTTCCCATTCAAAAGTTCATGAGTCATCTATAAGAAAGAAATAATTTCTTTCTCCTTTTTCAAAAGTTGAAGGTGATGTTTCAGCAATTGGTTCTCAGCAACTGGTTCCTATTTTCAAAAGATGCTTGCTCAGAAGTCTTCATCATAATGATATGTTTTACAGCTGTCAGTCCTTTGGCCCAGCTTTGTAATTATTTTATTTTGTATTTTGAGTGTGTGAGCGTGTGATTTTACGACTGTCCACCAGTTGGGGCCAGCATTGTACTTTAATAAAGACAAAACTTATTAAAGCATCTTTGGTGGTAGTGGTCTGTCCGCCCAAAGGCAACCGCCCATGTGTTGTTACCATTTTGCTTTTATAATTCTTGTCATTTTGTGTCGGCCCAATTTCAGGAATCCAAAATTGAATTCGGTGGTTGATGGGGCCCAATGAGCACCCACACTAATTCTTTACGGATTCCAAACGTTTGAAATCCGGGCCTTGGCATCTATAAATAAAAGTTTTATTTTCATTTAAAGCTCGCACCAGTTTGAGGGACAAAAGTCCTAAGTCCAGAACTTCACTCAATCTCTCTCTCTCTTCGTCCGTCCTCTGTCAGTGTAAAAGGACAAAAGTTTTTTAATAAAATTCTGTGAGTCTTTGTTTTAACTGGTGTATGATTTAAAGTTCAATTGTTTATGTTTTTCAATACCTGTGCTAATCAATATCCGTTTCTGATTTCATTATTCTAGGACCTGCAAGTTCTAGTCTTTATTGATCTGGAAATGGATTTATTTAATGTAGTTTAATTTGCATCAGCCTGTCACCTAATCAGATACATTTAAAAGTGAACATTTGTCTGTTTCTTGAGAAAATGCTGTCGTGTCTGTGACTCTGACCATGCCAAAGCTGCCAGCTGCAGTACTGGGATAAAACCAGCAGCACAGTTCTGTCTTACCACTTTCAGTTCATCTGTCTATGTAAGGTGTGTGCCTCTGTGTGTAAGCTGTGTAATCAAATTTTATCTGTGAAAGAAACCAAGCTTTTACTGGAAAATAGTTTTAGAAACCAACCAATTTCAAGTAGCGTCTTATATATATATTTTTTATTTTTCCCCTGCTTGCTTTAGATTGGTTTGATGCCCAAAATTATCAATCCAATTTGCTGAATTGTCTTAGCACAGTGAATGTGCATGGACACAACAATCTTCTTATGATAAATTATAACTTTTCAAGATTTTTCCATCTTGTTAGTCGAAGTGAGAAATTCTAATATGATGGCTGGAAAAGTCAATGTGCTCTGCAAGTAGGAAGATAAAGTAGGTTGGTGGTTGATTTTGTTTGCAGACATACTCATGAATGACGTAACAGGTTTCTGTGTGATGTGTATATGTTCCTCTTTTTTAGTAGTGAGATTGGTGGACGATCAAATTTGTTTCCTTGGCACTGTCAATTCATGAGTTCTGTTCCATTAATGTCTAACTAATTTTTAGTTTATCTTTCTTGCCTTTTGGCTTAATTATACAATATTAGAAAGAAGGAAAGTGAAAAGTACGTAATGTTATGTACAAAGTCCTCTTATGCTTTGTTTTTCGTATATAACAAAAATGATATGCTACAACGATTCTATATTATAGAAAGAGGAAGAGAGTTGATTATGGGGTTTAGAAAGTATTTAAATAGTGTTTGGGAGTGTGAGTTTCAAGGCTTGGATTTGGATTTGGATTTGTGTAGATTTGATAAAAACTCAAATTTTGTATTACATTTTGTTCAAATCCATACAAATTCAAATTCGAGGTCCAAATCCCATGCTCCCAAAAATCCCATGCTCCCAAATGTAGGGTTAGGATATTTCGGGCAGTTACACTTTCATACCTCCTTCAATTCATCATTTGCCTTGATGGTGCTTTAAAGAACTGAATAATTTTACGAAATGTTGCTCCCTTTGTTTTGATTTTGAATTTTAGCATTGCCATCAGGTTTTTTATTTCTTATTCCAAATTAGCTTTTGATTCATTCAGATTTGATTGATATTAATGCAATTTAATTGTGCTAGTCTGTTTCTTGTTGTTTCAGACTTTGACTAATCTCAGCCTGTTATTACTTATATGGCATCCCAACTCGGCAATTCTGATGTTGATATATGATTTCAGCTTTTTACTTCTAGGTATGTGATTTCAAATTTTTTGTGTTGCACACATAGAAGCACATTAATTCATTTGGCATATGATTTCAACTTTTTTGGTTGTAGGTATGTGATTTTTCTACTTTCTGGTATTACTTGTTTCACACATGGAAACACATTAATTCATCGTAATGATGGCTGTGCAACTGAAACTTCACCATTTTCTGTTCCATCTTAACAAATTATGCCAATGTGTAATATTCTACTTCCTTTTAGAAGTTGGAGTTCGTCATCCACAATATTATATGAGCTCTTCCAACTCATTAGTAGCAACTATGTCATCGACTTTGCACTATTTAGAGCTTTTGGAGCATACGTTATCACACACGCAACAAATTTGTCATGGGGTAATCCTATACCACATGCAGGGCTGTTTGCATAATGACAATTCCTTCGAAGAATCTCTTTAAGAATGACGGGGCTCATGCAAGACACATGGCGCAGCTTCTTACATTAATCACAGTCCAGACTATATGAGAATCAACTTCAATGTGTTAATGTTCGCTTAGGAAAGACCGAGTTGATGGTACTATGAAGAGCAGCTACTTAATTATCATACATCTACTCCATACACTTACAATGTGGAAAACTCAATTCTTCCAACATTTTCTTCAACCAAACAAGTAAATAAGTAGTGGGAGCCATAGCTTTATACTCTGATCCAATACTTGGCCAGAATTGCTTATTTCTTACTTTTCCAAGAAATCAAATTACTACCAACCAAGATACAATACGTAGAACTCAGTTATGAATCTTCAGTTGGAAGGCGACCCGACCCAATCTATATTCGTATATTCTCGAATATAAGTTTGACCTTGAATGAATGTGTTGATCTTGGTAGATTACATTGAATGAAATTTTGTTTGGTAAACTCTTTCTTGAAAAGTTTAATGCACATATGGTGATAATTTGAAGTAAAAGGGATAATGATGATCAAAGTTCTTCAAATATTAAATAGTAGTTGTAGATGTGCTTTATTTCTTTTTATTCTATCTTTGTTGATTAGTTGTTTCTTTTTTTATTTTCGTTACAAGTTCATGCTAGGATTACCAACATAGATGATAATGAAGAATAGAGGAATGAGGTGCTGATTGAAGAATAATTAGAAATACCTGAGATTGTAATATGACATTTTTAAAAATACTTGTTAGTGATTTACATGCACGTGTTCATAATAATTTAAACAAAAATGTTTCTTATAAAATTATGATTAAGCTAGGTTAAAAAAGACAAATGAAATACAATGTTCTAAGTTTCGCTTCACTCTAAACATGTACATTTCTGAGATATTGAGTGTCAATGTATTGTAAATTCATATATACGTATGGAAGCACTCTTGTATTTTCTTATTGAGCTTGGGTCTTCTGAGTTGTAATTTGATTTAGTATGTTTATAGGTGGCTTCAAGTGTTTTATAGATTTGTTATACACGTTGAACCACCCTTGATTTCATAATTGTGTTAGGTCCTTTTGTTGCCATTTTCATAGAGATTGACCTATAAATTAAAATACATTAGGGGTAAGAGATTTGAGATTAAAGATCCACAAAATAACATAATTATAGCTTATATTTTTCATGGACTAGTTAGGCTTTGAAATTTCAAACCATTGAAAATCTACTTATAAATTAAAATTGCAACGTTATATTTATGGAATTGAACTGAAAGTCATTGTCACGTGAATATAGATAAAGAATATAAAGATTAAAAAAAAAAAGAAGATAAAGATGGACAGGGTGAAGAAATATGTTCAAGTTAATCAAACCTTCTTGACCCCATTCATTTTATATTTTGTAGAATTGTGTCAAGTTGTATTATTATTTATTCAGTTATACTAGTGGATTCACTACTACTTTTAAAATTCTAATTTTTTGTACCCTTTTTTTAATTTGTACCAATCTCTACTTTTATAATTTTTTAAAAATATTTTACTAATAATAAATCAAAATATAGGGGAGGGGTGGCAAAGTAGGTCAAAACCAGATGGATTATTGTGATCTTTAAATGGGGTTTGAGTTTAATATAAGGAAATCTGTTTATACACAAGTTAATCCGAACTTGACTCCTTTAATTAACAGGTTGGACGAGTTTTGGTTGGGCATTTGCCCGGTGACCAGTTTATCTCAATATATATATATATATAACCTACCCTGCTACCCAATCCACTAAAACCCACTCCCATCTTGTTGGAACAGAAACCCTCATTCCCCATTTCCCTAAACCCTTATCCTGTTCGCCAATCGCTGCAACGCCCTTCGACTGTTCCAAAGAATCTAAACTTCCAGTGTTCGGTGCTGGTGCAGGGTGCAGCGTTTAGCGTGCGGCTGTTGTGGGGTAGGGCTCCTGAATCCCTGATTCCGATTTGGTGTTTCCAGAAGACGAAGATTCCGAAGGATCAGGCGAAGTGCGATCAGCTATCATCCATCTCTCTCTTTGTTTCTCGACTCTCTCAGATTCTTGCTTATTTCCTTCACTTCTTGTCTCGTGTCTTGAGACTCTGATGGCAGTTGTTGCAGGGTTGATCTCATCTCTCATTGCAAGCTTCTCCTACTTTGTCTTCCCTTGCAAGCTTCTCCTATACGAAATGTTTAAAAAAATTTAAAACAAATAAATTACATTTTTAAATGGCTTACTAGTTGATTAAATAGGCAGTTTTTATATATTAGTCATTGTTAATAAATGGATTAATTCGAATAGAATCGAATCCAAACTTGTTTAATCCTTATAATCTTGTTTGATCCGTCCGAATCCAGCTCATTGACCCGTTTTACCATTTCTAACAAAAATATATTAAATTTCCTTTTATCTTGACTTTTTTTCTTTTTAATTATATTTTGTCTTTCAATCTCAACTTTTGTGGCTTTTCTATGGTTTAGCACTTTACACAAACTCAACAAGTGTAAATTCAACAAGTTTGGATTCGATTCTATTCGAATTAATCCATTAATATATATATATATATATATATATATATATATAAATAATGTACTACTAAAAATATGAGAAAAGAAAGGGTTTGTAGGATATAAATATGTACTTTGGGCAGATGCATAAGGTTCAATTTAGATCAAAATGTATTTTGATTAAAAATAAAAATAAGGCAAAAAATTTTTAAAAATAGTATGCATTTCTTCACCCCTCATGTATAGCATATTTACATCAAGTAAAAGGATAAGGAATCATCATGACATCAAATCAATATTTTTAAAATTAAAAATAAATAAATTGGCAAATTAATTCACTAAAAATAGATTATGTTCTAATCTAATGTTGTATTGTTATTAATAAAACAAAAAAAAAAATACTAATATTTTGAGTATTTGTTATTTTCTAGAAGTTTTATTTGAAATAATATTAATATTTAGTGTGCATGCGACACTCTAATATTCAATTTTTACTTAAATCTTGTACACTTGAAAAATAAAATAATTTTTAAATATTTGAAAATTTTTTTTAAAAAAAATTTCCATGTCTTCCACACCTATATAGGCTCTTACTTTTTATTTTTAGATGTAAAAAAAATTAAATGTAAAATATTATTTTTATTTAGTTTACCCATTTTAGAGTTTTAAAAAATATATAGCAGAAATTGTATATTTGTATTTCTCTAATCTATAATACTACAAAGGGATTCTTTTTTGTGTCTTCTTTCAAAAATATCAAATTTATTCCTATAACTGCCAATAATTATTTCAAAATATTTTAAAATAACCTTATTATTAAAATTGGTGTGATCCTAAGAAGGAAAGTGAATTGGGTTTTAAAAATATTTCGACTAATTTAAACACTAACGCCGATTCATTATATATCATATCTCATTTTAATTATGGTTGTATATGTAAAAAATGAATTAGCAATATGTGCAAACATACACATGTATCTCATTTAAAATAAATGTGTGCATGCAATTTGTTATAATCGTAAATGAACAAGCATATACATATTGAATTAAAAGTGCATAAATTAAATGAGATAAGGAGAGAGCGACACACAATATTTGTTATTAAGATTCGGCCAAACATGTAAGAACCCGAACCGTTATATATGGATTTATTATGTAAAAGAGGGGTAAAAATGGAATTTCACAGACTTCGTCGACGAGGCCATACGTTGACGAAGGTTGAAGGCTTCTCGTCAACGAAATTCAGAAGCTCGTCGACGAGTGAATGCCGAGAGGTTTAGGAAAATTGAAATATCTGGCTCGTCGACGAGGCCACCGACTCGTCGACGAAGCTAGTGGAGAATTCGTCGACGAGGACATCAATTCGTCGACAAATCTACCCGGGTCAAAGGTGCTATAAAAGATATTTTTGGTTCCTTTGGGGCTAAGTTTCCCTAAACTCACTCTCTCTCTCTCTCTCTCTCTCTCTCTCTCTCTCTCTCTCTCTCTCTCTCTCTCTCTCTCTCTCTCTCTCTCTCCTCAATTCCTTCACCGTTTGTCGCCTGATTCGTAAATCCATCGTTACTGCGAGGATCAGAGAAGGATTCTTTACGTTTCTAGCGGATCGGAATTTTGTTTCATGCGATTTCAGGTTTCGGGCTAAAATCAAGGTAAGGCCCGATTTTCATTTCTGATTCAGTATATGTGTAGTAGTACGGATTGTAAGCAGGTACAGTATTGTGGTTTGTAGGTTTTGGAGTCTCGGTTTGTAGTTGTGCGAACCGTAGAATTCATAGTTAGCATTCGGGTTAAGGTAAGGGAATTCTATTTATATCAGTTTATTTTCGAAATCAAGATCGGTAAGCTTGTAGACTACGATCGTATGTATGTTATGGCTACTTATTTGGGGAAATCTATAAGGGTAAAAATATAGAATTTTCAGGTTACAGTTTTTGGAAAAATTGGGGTTTTCGAGTATCATCTCTACTTGTTTTGGAAAATTGTTAGTTATGTTGAAACTGTATTATTGAGGTGACCGTAATCCATATTTGCATAAACTGTGTACTTGAATTTGTAAACGATACGATTTGCCGTAAACCAAATAAGTGTGGTATGTATGGTTGTATGTATTTGTTTCAGGTATTTGTGAAACAGTCATGTGGCAGGTAATTATTGTATGCTGAAATGTATAGGAACGTGAGTTCCAAAATGATTCTAGGGATTTGTAAAACAGCCACGTATCGGTTAACTACCGTGGGCGAGAGTGGTCGACTCTATATCGGGGGTGTAAAATATCACCAGTATGTTCCAACTGGTCACCGAAGGGTGTGTTCTACCCCATATGTAGCAATGTAATCACTATTGGGTCTTGGTCATCGCAACATAGTTGCGTGTTTAGCAATGTAATCGCTTTGAGACTAGGTGACCTTGTGTAGTTGCGTATGGAGCAATGTAATCACTATTGGGCATCGGTCGTCGCAGCGTAGTTGCGTGTGTAGCAATGTAATCGCTGTGAGACTAGGTGACCTTGTCTAGTTGGGTATGGAGCAATGTAATCACTATTGGGCCTCGGTCGTCGCAACGTAGTTGCATATGTAACAATGTAATCGCTGTGAGATGAGGTGACCTTGTGTAGTTGCGAACTAGTGTGACGATACTGACCGTATGTTTTGGGTATCGTATGTACTGGAATGGTTTTTGTGAAAATACTGGAACTGTATGTATCTGTATGAAACTGTATATAAATGTTTCGAACTGTTTCGTATTTTATAGTGTTATGAAGTATGTAAAATAACACTGGTATGCCACACACTGATATAACCTGCTTTCTTCCTTATCGAGAGGTGTCTCATCCCGAATATACGTACAATTTTTTCAAGTCATTCAGATAGCCGTAATTAACATTCTAGCGTTTGGAAGCGGGGGTGTCGTTAGCTACTACTAGTACCTACTTAGTACGAGTTTTTGTACCCAGATTGTCGGGATGGTTTTTGTAGACACCTGGGGTATGTTTTGTATTATGGGAATGTATATCCTAACTTGTATAGACTCTGGTATAATACTGGTTATGTATAAAAGACTGTATTCCACTGCATATTTTGATGAGTACGGATGTTTCCATGTATGTATATGGGGCATCCGTTCACCCCACAGGGTCGGACCCTCTTTTGTATCGTATCATGTGTGTATTAAATTGATACAGAGACGGGTTAGGTTACTAAATTCACACCTGGGACCCACCTGGGTTCCGAGCGTGACAAAACTAGCCTAGGTTTCCGCCTTGGGCATACCCCCCAAGGATTCCACTAAACCTGCTCACTTAAACGGGCAAAGAAGAAGCCGTTTACAATGTCCTTATAAGGCGGACATTCCCTAGCTCACTTAACGGGTGGAGCCAACACCATGCACACTTTCCTAGGAGGGTGCATCTTCTAGTTCTCTTAACCGAGTCTGAACCAATCTGGTACTCTCCTAACCAGGTCTAAGCAATCCGATGCTCTCCTAACCAGGTCTGAGCAAGTCTGGGACTATTCACAAGGCTAGTCTCCCTCTTGGAACAACCCGTCGGGAATACAACATCAATAATAATAAATTTTTGTACAACAGAGAATGTTTCTCAAAAAACAAATGTGTACAAATTTAAAGCTGAAAACATGCACTCTCTAATGATATGAAATATGCTCAGTAGAGTAAGGGTGCTATCAAATAATTTTGTACAAAATAGAATATATATGAAAAATGAATGTTATTATTCTCCTATAAATATTTTTGCAAATAGAGAATATTTAGAGAATATAGGAATTTAAGCTCAAGAAAATATTTGTGCTGTAAATAATTTTCTCCCAAAAATATTTATCAAGGAAATAACTAGCAAAAAACCTAAGTATTACTCTCAAAAATGTTTTTCAAAGATTAAGTGTCTAGTGAGAGTATGTGCAAATAAAATGCCCTAAATAAAATATTTTCCTTAAAAGTGATTTTAAAATAAATGCATGAAAGAGAGTTGGAAAGATTTGTATAAAAGATTTTGACCAAAAAAAATGATTTTAACAATAAAAATGATTTGGGGGAACTTTGATAACAGGGGGTTTGAAAGAAAATTTAGGCTAATACTAATCAAAGAAAATGAGGGGTATTCATAGATTTTTAAGAAAATATGATCGTTGGGGATACGCTTGGTATTTTGAAAAAGTTTAATTAAAAGTTAATAACATTTTAGCCTTTTAAAAAATTTCCAACCCAAGAGGTTTGGTCGACCATATTGACAAATTCAGTCGACTGTCTTAAGGCGATTCTAAACCCCTTCATAGGTTCAATCGACTAAGATAAGGTCGGTTGACAGTCCCTATAGATTCGGTTGACTGTGGCCAATTTGAACTACAAGGTTCGGTCGACCAAGTAATTGGGTGTCAGACACGCTTCAATTCGGTCAACCGTGAACGATACGTTCATTTTAGAATGGTTGACCATCCAAAGTCAAAAGGTTGACTTCCTAACGGTTCGGTCGACCGTGGCAATTATAACTGTAGCGACCTGAAAATATAATAATAAAAGAAAATAAGGAAAAATTGATTTTTGACTAAGGCAGGAGTAAATCGGCGACGGTTTTCTAAAGGGGGAAGAAAATCGGCAACTGTTTTGGTAAATTACCACGACCAGGTAAGCGGTAAATGGTAATTTCTTATCCGATTAAATAGTAAACCAGCGACGATTTTCTAAGAAGCATAGAAAACTGACGACGGTTTTCTCTAGCAGTGCTGAAAGTATAAAATCCTACAAGTTCATTTTATTTACAAATTTACTTCTCTCTCTCTCTCTCTCTCTCTCTCTCTCTCTCTCTCTCTCTCTCTCTCTCTCTCACTCTCTCTTAAAACTCACGAACCCTCTTCCCCTTCTCTCTAAAATTCTACTCTATTTTAAGCCTAAATCGATGATCAGGAGCTACCATGAGATTCTTGGTAAGATTCTCTACAATCTAAGCGGAGTGGAATTTCAGTTTGGGGTTCCGAAGCACCAACCTAAAACTGAGGTAAGGTGAATAATTGCAAAAGCTTATGAACAAAAAATTCAAGCTTTGGAAGCAGGTGAATAATTTTGAACACTGTTGACTCTATGAGTCCAATCCTATTTTGATAATGACAAATCATTTGGTATTTGATTTGTGCATTGAGATTGTGAACATGAACTATATTAAGCATGCACGGAAGGATAACAAGTCATGGAAGCCATAAAGAATAAAGTATACATAACTTGGTAGATCCATGGAACTCAAAGAGTACAAAAATGAAGATGTAAGCACCAAGTTCAAGAATGTCATGGGAATGGGTACTTAAAACTTATGTAATTACATTTTCATATGATTTAATTTGAGGCTCAACATGTAGTGACCTGAAGAATAATATGATTTTAATAATGAGAGAGAGAGAATTAGAAACAGAAACAAAAGGAGGTCGTAGACTTCGTCGACGAATACAGGGCCTCGTCGACGAGTGCATAAGAAAATTCGTCAACGAACACAGGGCTTCTTCGACGAGAAAATATCGAGAGAGGTTCTGGGGCAGCCTGAATTTCGTCGACGAATACAGGATCTCGTCAATGAATTTAATGAAGGACTCGTCGATGAAATCCCCTGTTTTATAAATATGGAAATCTGGATTTTAACTTTCTAAAGAAGTTATCTCTTCTCTCTCTCTCTCCTCTTCGGTTTTCTCTCTCTCTCTCTCCTCGATTTTGGGCTCGTTTCTTGCTGGATCGAAGATTTGAAGCTACCACGACGCTCCTGGCAAAGTTCTCTACGAGTTTGCCGGAGCGGATCATTGGGAAAACGAAGTTGGAAATCATCCCAAAGTTGAGGTAAGGTTTTTTAAGTCAAGTTTAACTTTGTGGTAGTTATAGAAAATGTTGTACGTACGAAAATACTAAACTTTAATACTAGGGGTTTTCATTTTCAGGGTGTTGAGTCGGGAACCCTGCGGGTGTGGGGAAGATTTTCTTAGGGGTTTTTCAAGAATCAGGTAAGGGAATAAACTAAGCTAGTTTCGTTTTGAGAAAATGCATGTATAGGCATATATAGCATCTGGTTTCAGGAAAAATAAATATATTTTTATTTGTAAAATATTGTGAAAATGATCGTATGTTGAATACGTGAAAATCCATTTGTGTGGCATGAGTAAAAATAGTGTGAAATATTGTTTTCTGAGATAAGATTATGATATGGGTTTTATAATGGAAAAATCGGCGTATGGGCCAAGATTTTATATATGTGATTTGCTGGCGTATGGGCCGTGTTATGATGTGATTTGCCAGCGTACAGGTCATGTTATGTTATGATTTTTCGGCATACGTGCCGTGCTATGTTGTGATTTTTCGGCATACGGGCTGTGCTATGTTGTGATTTGCCAACGTATAGGCTATGCTATGATGTGATTGCCGGCGTATGGGTCGTGTTATGATAAAATGTGTAATACCGGCGTATGGGCCGATGATTTTTATGATATATGTATATATGCAAAATGATATGATTGATGTGGAAATAAATGATATAAGATATCTATGTATCACGGTTTTAGTATATGTTATATGATATCATAACTTGGTTGGCTTGGTTTAGGCTAGCACTTGCACGGTACCGTTGCTATGTGTCCATGGTCTTCGTGATCATGAAATTTGTGTTAACGCTGCTGTACGGAGTGGTGTGAGATTGGATGGTCGATGTGGTTATTAAAGAAGTGTGCTGTGATCGCCCCTGGTGTACGGACCAGGTCTGACAAACCCATCAGACCTACAGATTACTGTTTGACTTGGCAGTGGTCGGCCAACCATTGTTAGGTCCCGCCTTCGGGCCACACAACTCAATCATGTGGGGGTAATACATGACAACAACCAGCTAACCTACCAGGAATGTTTTATGTTATTACTATGATATGAGATGAGATATGCTTATGAAATGCAGTATGTTCTGCCATGTTTTGATATACATATGTTTTCCCAGATTTGATAAACAGTACTGAATATGTTATATATGATATATGTAGAACACATAATACTCATATTACCATACACTGGTATTAGTTTATTTCTCTTACTGAGATGTGTCTCACCCCTAAATCTTATAAACTTTTTATAAGCCCCAGATAGGAGAGCGGGAAAAGCCCTGCTGAACTAGTGCTGCGTATTTGCCCTTTTTGAAGGGTAAGTTTCGTAGGGACAGTTAGTTTTGTGGGAAATGTCCCTAGATTTATTTTGGGATATATATATGGAAATACTGTGGACTATAGGAACTCTGGTATATTGTAATATATGGTATTAAGATGTACATTATTGTATATTTTCTGCTGCTAGGATTTCTGCTATATGTTCTGATATATCCCTGGTACCCACGGGTCCAGGTGGATTGTGACCTGCTAAGTTGGAATGTATGACGTTGATATTAATAAAAAAAAATATGTGGAAAAATGAGCAGGTCGTGACACAACATATACCCTAGAATGACTTTAGGACTCATGCATTTCATGAACATCATTAGGGGACATTTATGGACTTAAAAATATTTTTAAAATCTTAGAAAATATTTTTATAAAGGAGCTAAGAAAGAGAGCAAAGTAAATTTTTAAACTAGAAAGAGAAAATTCAGAAAATGGGAACTTCAGTAGCTTGAAGTTATCCTCAATCGCCTGAAAAATTTCTTCAAGAGACCGAAGATTAAGCTCAATCGCCTGAAGAATTAATGGTGAAACATAGAATCTGGCCGAGGCACTTCGGTCGCCTGAACCTGAGACTTCAGTCGTCTGAAGTTGTCACTTCAGGAGCTTGAACTCAACTTCAGTCACTTGACCCTGTATCCAGGTTGATTTTTCGAAACACTAAGGAACTTTGGTCGCCTGGGCACTCAACCTCAGTCGCCTGAACTTGTGGGAAAACATAAAAATTTAATTTTTATTAAGAGAACTCACGAGTTATTTTTTAATCCAACGGTCAAGATTGATTCTAAGGGTGAGACACCTATATATTGAACTTCTAAACCCTAGCATGGAATAAAATACAAACGAGAAGAGAAGAGAACATATTGTTGAAAAGAGAATTGAGAAACTTGAATGTCTTGATATACGATTGCCTGCACTCCAACTTACAATCATCAAGCTTGGGCAAATCAATTCAGAAAATCAAAGGGAATCTATTTACACATCTTGATTTCAACTTGGTATTGAGGTTTGGTAAATCCGTTTAGTGTTTTTCAAGAGTTTCTCATATCATCATCTGTTATTGAATTTCGTTAGAGAGTTTGATCTTGAGTGTTCCTAACCATATAGAGATTTTTTTTTTTGACAAGGTTATTACTTGAGAAAGTTTTATTTTGCCATTGATATATATTTTTCACCCAACTTCTCATTTCAAAATCTATTGTTGAAATAGGCCGAGTGATAGATAGTGAGTATACTTTATATATAGATTATTTAGATAATCTCACTACTTGAGAAAAGGTTTTATCATTGGTTAAATAGATTTGATTCAAGTGTATGTTCTGTTAAAAGATCTATATTTTAGATATTAAAACGCTTGATTAAATATCCTTAGTGTTCATAAATATACATTTTATTGAGGGATATTTTCTGAAAGATATTACATTGAGTTTTTTATCTTTGGAATACATATCGTGTGTGTGTATGTATATTTGAATATTACAAAGATCGTGGTATAATTGAATATTTGAAAGAAAGATTTTTTATTTAGATCTTTACAATATTTAAGACAAATTTTTTAACAAGATCATATTTGATATTTGTGCATCTTGTCTTCGAGGCTATTACTCATACAAATATTTTGGAAGATTTGATAAAAGAGAATTTGCGTGTTGAAGCATATCAATCATAAATGATTGTATCGTTTCATACATTCTGAGTTTCAAGTTTCATCATATAATTATGTATTAGGAATTTGAATTGTACTCACTAGTTTTGTTGGAAGCAACTTTGAGTGTTTTACAGATTTCATTGTATTCACGGTTCGGGTTGTGAACTGGATTTGAGAAGAGAGTTGTATCTCTTGTAAGCAGCAGAGTAAGAGAAAGTTATATCTTTTGTAAGCAGCAGATTGTAAGGGAAGTTCCGTCCCAATTTAAGGAGCAGAGATTATAGCGGACTCCTTGAGTTGGTTGCTCAAGGCGAGGACGTAGGTCGGGTTGGCTAAACCTCGTAAAAACTGTGTTTGCATTTTATTTTCCCTTATCTCTTTACTTTCCACACTACATTTCGTTACTTACATTGCATGTATGTTTGTTAAATAATCTCACACGAAGTTGATAAGTAATTGGTTAAATTTAAACATAGGGACTAAGTGGTAAATAAGTTTCAAAGAATTTTTAAAATACCCAATTCACCTCCCCTCTTGGGATTACACCTAAATCAACAAACACCATTGAGCTGGCAGAATATTGGTGCTATAGAACCCCCACAAAGTTCAACTAAAGGTATTGGGAACGAATGCTCAGGTAATTCACTGTCATGTTGTTTGCCCTATTACAACAAACAACTTTGCTTTGAGTTTTGTCTATGGATTTAATACAACAGTAGCTAGAAGACCACTATGGTAGGACCTTATCCACTTCAGTAAAACTTCAGTTCCTTGGCTGGTATTGGGTGACTTCAAGTATGTCTTAACAGATATTGAAATACAGAATGGGGTGCCAGTGACAGATTATCAGGTAAAGGATATAAACGATTGCTTCAAAGACTCTGGCCTTCGAGACTTGAACTCCTCTGGAAGCTTTATGACATGGTTGAATAGAAATGTGTGGTGTAAGCTTGACAGGGCAGTGGTGAATCCTTCCTCGTTGCCCTCTGGCTATTCAGCTCATACTGAATTTCAGTTTCCTGGACTCTTATCTGATCATTCTTCGTGTAATGTATCTCTTTTTTAGGAAGAAATTTCTGGAAGAAACCCATTTAAATTTTTCAATATGTGGGTGAACCACAGTGAGTTTCAGGAAGTCATCAGAAGGGGTTGGGAAGTTAAAATCTAGGGCTTTCATCAGTTCAGATTTGTGAAGAAGTTGCAGCTTCTGAATTAACCACTGAAGAATTTAAATCATCTGCATTTCTCTCACATTTCAACAAGAGCAGAAACTGATATGGAGGAGGTAATAGAGTTACAGCAGAGGCTACATGATTCTCCTGGGGATGTGGAATTGAAAAATAGCC
This sequence comes from Malania oleifera, assembly GCF_029873635.1. NCBI lineage: Eukaryota > Viridiplantae > Streptophyta > Magnoliopsida > Santalales > Ximeniaceae > Malania > Malania oleifera. The sequence continues at coordinate 8,881,619 of NC_080429.1, read as the reverse complement.
TGGAAGTGAAGAAAAGGGAAGCAAGTAGAACTGAAGAGGCTAATGTTTTTAGCTCAACTTGCAGAGGCTAAATACCTAAAGAAATGTGACAGAGGTACATCCTTCTTTCATGCTATAATGAGAATAAATGTATGCAGGAACCACATTACTGCAGTTAGGAAATGCAATGGTGATCGAACTACCTCTCTGCAGCAAGTTGTGGAGGAATTCTCAGAATTTTATAAGGAGCTCCTAGGCAAGGAAGTGAATACAGAACCTACTGATCCGGGGGTAGTTGCCAGAGGAAAGGTGGTTAATGAATTGCAGGCTACTCAAATGGTACTTCCTATCTCAGATGAGGAGATTAAATCTGTTGTTTTTAGCATTGGGGATCTGAAATCCCTAGGACCTAATGGGTACACAGCATGTTTTTTCAAGAAATCATGGAATATAATTGGGAAGGAGTTCTCACTGGCAGTAAAGGAGTTCTTTGAGTCAGGGAAACTATTGAAACAGATTAATCACACTGTCATTGCTTTGATTCCAAAATCAAATCATGCAGACTCTGTTCAGCAGTATAGGCCCATCTCTTGCTGCAACATGATGTATAAGGTGATATCAAAGATTATTGCAAGTAGAATTAATCCTTGCCTTGAGGATATAGTGAGTCCAGCACAATCTGCTTTTGTCAAACACAGAAGCATGGTGGAAAATATCTATTTAGTGCAGGAAATTGTAAGGAAGTATGCAAGGAAAAGAGTCTCACCTAGATGCTTGCTGAAGGTTGATCTCAAAATGGCATATGACTCTATGTCGTGGAAATTTATTAAGGAAATGCTGGAGCAACTAAAGTTTCCAGGGGTCATGGTGAATTGGATTATGCAATGTATATCCACTCCTACATACTCCCTCTCTATCAATGGAGGCTACCATGGTTTCTTTGAAAGGTAGAAAAGGACTTCGTCAAGGAGACCCTATTTCTCCATTGCTGTTGTAATTGGACTTGAGTACTTATCGAGTCTGCTAAAGGGACCTGGAAGCAATAAAAAGTTCAGATTTCACCCCAAGATGTGAACAGCTAAGAATCAATCACTTAGCCTTTGCTGATGATTTGATTCTATTTTCTAGTGGGGACTCAAGTTCAGTTAAAGTACTGGTGGAATGTCTTGATAACTTTTCGAAGTGTTCAGGTCTGACTGTGAATAACCTGAAATCCAATATACTTCATGTTGGAATTAAAGCTCTAGAATTGGAACAAATAAGAAGACTAACAGACTTTCAGGAGGGGCCTTCCCTTTCAGATATCTGGGAATTCCTCTAGCAGCATCAAGACTTAACAAAATGCACTATGCACCTTTGATTGATAGAATCTCTAATCTCCTTTGTGGCTGGCCAAACCATATAATATCCTATGCAGGGAAACTGGAACTCATAAACTCTGTTATTTAAGGGGTAGAATGCTTTTGGCTAGCAATTTTTCCAATACCTAAATCTGTGGTAGGTGAGACTTTACAGATCATTTCTTTGGGGTGGGAGAAAGAAGCCTCCGGTTGCTTGGAAAGAACTATGTCTTCCAAAAAATGAGGGAGGCTTGGGGTTTTTTGACTTAAATGCTTAGAATAAAGCACTACTCACTCGGGCCCTGTGGAATATCCAAAGCAAAAAGGACACTTTATGGTCAAAATGGATGCATCAAATCTACTTAAGTGATTCAAACTTTTGGGAAGTAGATCAAAAACATGAAGACTCTCCTTTATTCAAAAAATTGGTAGAGCTAAAGAACCAAATAGTACGAAGTTGTGGAAATTGTGGGGATGCTGAAACTTTGTTAAATCAGTGGGTGGTGAATGGAACATTGTCATCTCAACATGCTTATAATTTTTGGAGAAACAAAGGGAGAACAATACCCTGGCACAAAGAGGTATGGAAATGTGGAAGTATTCTGAAATATGCATTTACCTTGTGGATGGGAGTCAAAGGAAAGTTACTTACAAATGATAAAATCCAAGGAGAGGAAATAGACCAGAATTGTGTGTTTTGCAATGCGGAGATTGAAACAAATGAACATTTATTCTTCAAATGCAGATTTACAAAGGAAGTGTGGGATCATGTAAAGGAATGGCTAGGCATTAACAGATTAATGTCTACACTGAAGGCTTCTCTAAAACGGCTCCATAAAGAAGCAAAGGGCACTGGGATTCAAACAGTAGGGGAAAAAGTGTGCTTGGCTGCTACCGTTTTTAATTCATTTGGCACTTTAGGAACATGTGGAAATTTGAAGGAAAGAGGATCTCTCCCTTGGACTTACTCTAGGTGATTCAAAGGTACACTTATAAAGTAGTATATGATAAATTTAATATATACAATGATATTTAAATGCTTTCAGCTCTCTATTAGATTTGGATAAATTGTTATTTTAGCTTGGAAGTCCTTGATATCTATTACTGCTTTGGATGGGGAATGTGTTCCCCTTGTGTAATCCTGGGGATGCTGTAAGAACCTGAACTGTAATAATGGGTTAATATATATAAAGAGAGGGAAATTTTGGTAGCCAGAAGAATTAAATGGAGAAGACAGAACTTGGTTGAGGCTCTTCGGTCGTCTGACCTTGGAACCTTAGCCTCCTGAAGTCACTTCAGGAGCCTGAAGTCACCACTTCGGTTGCCTGACCCTGTATTCCAACGTGATTTTTCAAGACTTAAGGAACTTCAGTCGCCTAGACCTTTACCCTCAGGCGCCTGAAGTCGCGGGGCTGCTAAAAACTAGATTTTTATTAAGTGAACTCGCGAGCCATCTGATTGATCCAACGGCTGAGATCAATCCTAAGGGTCATTTACTATATATACTAAATGTCTAAACCCTAGAAGAAAGCTAAGACACACAACAAGAAAAATATACATCTGATTGCAAGACTTGAACCCTAGAGCTGATTTTCTGCACTCCTTCCATCTTCATTATGCAAATCTCTTCAGAAAATCAAAGGGGTTTCATTATCTCTTTCAACTATACCTCAATCGTCTAGTGAGGTTTGATCTTTCAAGTTTTTATTTCTCAAGAACCTCTCATCACATCTTCTGTTTTCTTGAGTATCTTTAGAAAGAGTTTTTTTTTTATCTTGAGTGTGCATACACATATAAAAGTTGATTTTTGTAAAAAAAAAAAAAAAAACATTTTGTGAGAAAGTCTTGTTAGCTTGGTTCATTGATTGTTGGAATTAAGAGTATATAAACATATATATATTTTGTTCATAGGATCTTTTTATTGAAAAATCTAGTTTGGTGGAAAGATTGAACTTTGAAAGAAACTTTGTCAGTTTATTGTGTTTGTCTTCAAGACAAAGTTTTTTTTTTTTTTTTTGCTAACTAGTTTGCTTCAAATATACTTGTGCATATTTACAAAGTAAATCAAGAACCCTAGTTGACCCCAAAGCATTCCAAATATATTTTCACTTAGGAGTTTTGATTAAATAGGGATTTGTGTGTTCAAGCATATCATACATAAAACGAGTGTATCGTTTTCATACATTCACGAGCTTCAAGTTATATCATATATTAATGTGCTAGGAAATTGAATTGTACTCATAAGCTTTTTTTAGAAGTATTGTTTTGAGTGTTATTTTCATATTTCATTGTAAATACGGTTCAAGTTGTGAACCGAATGTGAGGAGGAAGTTGTACCTCTTGTGAGCAGCGGATAAGGAGGGAGTTGTACCTCTTGTAAGCAGCGGTTTGTAAGGGAAGCTCCGTCCCACTTTAAGGAGCAGGGTTTTAGTGAATCCTTGAGTGGTTGCTCAAGGCGAGGACGTAGGCCAAGTCGGCTGAACCTCGTAAAATCGCGTTTGTCTTCTTTCTTCTCTCTACTCTTTATTTCCCGCGTTGTATTTAAATTGAGTATATTGCATGCATAGATAGGATTGACACACACATACATAATTGAACAACAAGAAGTAGTTGGTAAATTTATAAGAAGTGTGTAAAAGGAAATTAAGTGGCTTAAAATTTTTTTTAATATCCAATTCACCCCCCCTCTTGGGATTACACCTGATTTAACATGATATGACTTGTCGTAAACCAAATAAGTGTGGTATGTATGAATGTATGTATTTTTTTCAGGTATTTGTAAAACAGCTATGTGGCGGCTAATTACCGTACGCTGAAATGTATAGGGACGTGAGTTCCAAAATGATTCCAGGTTTTGTAAAATCGGCTAGGGGCGGCTAATGACTGTACACCGAGAGTGACCGGCTTTATATCCGAGGGTGTGAAATATCACCAGTCTAATTTTGGTTGGTCACCGAAGTGGTGTGAGCTATATGCTACATTATATGTTGCAATGGATTCACTGTGGGCCTAGGTTGTCACAGCGTAGTTGTATATGACAATGAAATCGTGGTGAGACTAGGTGACCTTATGTAGTTGCGTATGTAGCAATGGATTCACTATTGGGCCTGAGTCGTAGATCTTCATAGTTGCATATGACAATGTAATCACTGTGAGACTAGGTGACCTTTGTGTAGTTGCGTATGATGCAATGGATTCACCATTGGGCCTTAATCGTCGCAGTGTAGTTGCGTATGTAGCAATGTAATCGCTGTGAGACGGGGTCACCTGGTGTAGTTGCGAACTAGTGTGACGACACTGACCGTACGTCCGTATGTATGTATGTATGCTTGGTATCGTATGAACTGGAAAGGTTTTCTGAAAATACTGGACTTGTATGTATTTGTATGAAACTGTACGAATTGTTTCAAACTATATCGTATGTATAGTGTTATGAAGTATGTAAAATGACACTGGTATGCCACACACTGATATAAATTGTTTTCTCCCTTACTGAGAGGTGTCTCACCCCGAACATATACAAATGTTTTTCAGGTCCTTCGGGTAGCCGAAACTAGCATCCTAGCATCCAGGAGCGAGGGGTGTTGTTTAGCTACTACTAGTGCCTGATAGGTACGAGTTTTTGTAACCAGGTAGTCGTGATGGATTTTGTAGACGCCTGTAGTATATATGGTATTCATAGGTATGTATATCCTTGTATGGTATAGACTTTGGTATGGTACAGTTTATGTATATAAAGACCATATTTTGCTGCGTATTTTGATGAGTATGGAGGATTGTATGTATGAATATAGGGCTTCCGTTCACCCCACGGGGTCGGACCCTCTTTGTATGTGGTATCATGTATGTTTTAAATTGATATAGAGACAGGTTAGGTTACTAAATTTACCCCCGGGTCCCATTTTCGGGTTTGGGGCGTGACAGCTTAGTATCAGAGCTAACCAGGTTGTTAGGTCTTGTAGACTTGGTTAGGAGTATTAATGTGTACATACCAGAGTATAGGATGTAGGAAATGGGTAGTGTTGGTCGAGGGTTGTTCTATTGCTAGATCAGGATGTGTCGGCGGTATTCTGTGTTTTTCCTAGAATGACAATTCCAATAAAGGCAGGGCAGATCATTGACGACTTTCGTATCGGTGTGATAGGACAGGCTGAGACCTATGAGAGTAATAGTTGACATGATTAGGTCTATGATTATGTTAACTGTGTCCGATATAGGAATTCTAACAGATTCTTATTCTGTTTTCAGTATGGAGCCCAAGGATAATAACTTTTAGAGTGGCTTCGAGGAGACGACGAGCAACGAGTATCCTTCTATGTCTCGTGGTTTAGCGAGACAGGTGATCCGAGAGATTGGACGGAGTGTTAGGAGACGTGAGAGCTCTCTTACTGATGCGGGTTGTACCATTGAGAGGTTCATATGCATGCACCCTCCGACAATCAGGGGAGGATCTGATCCGATAGTGGCGTAGGATTGGGTTGAGAAAACCGAGAGGATTGTGGAAGTCCTCCACTGCACTGAGAAGCATAAGGTATTGTACGCTACCTTCTAGTTGACTAGGGAGGCAGGGCGATGATGGACGGCAGTGAGCCTGCCGGAGCGGCAGAGAGTTGGTCCATCTAGTATGACGTGGGGCCGTTTCAAGGAGGTATTTTTCGAGAGATACTTTCCCGTCTCCACTCAAGATGCGAAGGCCGATGAGTTTTCAGGCCTAACATAGGGTACTTTGACGGTGCAAAAGTATGCTACTAGATTTATCGAGTTGTCCCGATTCGCACCGTACCTAGTTCTGAATGAGCACGAGAAGGCTCGAAGGTTCGAAAGGGGTCTGAGGAAAGACATCCGCCGTTTGGTGGGGATGCTGCAGATCTGTAAGTTCTCTATCCTAGTGGATAAAGCCACCATAGTTGAGACCGACCTTTGAGGAGATGAAGTAGTACAAGTTCAAGGGAAGAGGCCAGTATCTTCTGGTCCTCAGAGTGGTTCTCAACAGAGACAGTGGAAGAAGAAGAAGAATTATAGTTCCGATTATCGGCAGAACACTGAGCTGCTGAGTTTTCAGGGGGATCCATCCTTTGCACCATGTGTGAAGTACCGTAAATGACACGAGGGCGAGTATCAGCCATTCTGGGTGTTTGCTACAACTGTGGTGAAACGGGCCACATGGCAAAGAACTGCCGGGAACCGAGGAGGATTATGCCTGCGAGTCAGAGCAGTGGAAGTAACCAGGTACCTCGGGTGAATTATCAGGCAACCACGGCTCCGACGAGAGTATATTCACTTACTCCAGCAGATGCAGAACACGCTGGGAACGTGGTGACAGGTACCATGTTATTGCTTTCGAATAAAGCTGTTGTTTTATTTGATTCGGGGGCAACTTATTCATTCATGTCTGCTAGATTTGTGAAATTGTGTGGGGTTAAAACCCAACTTTTGGAGGATTGGTTGGCTGTGGCTACGCCGAGTGGAAGTATAATGATGTGTAGTAAAATGTTCGGAGACTGCCCAGTGGTGATTCAGGAGAGACTGTTACCGGCGAACCTTGTAGTATACGACATGTCAGGTTTTGACGTCATACTCGGAATGGATTGGTTGTTCTCCAGCTATGCGGTGATTGATTGTCGCAGGAAGGTAGTAGTGTTCAAACCTCCTAGGAAGCAAGAGTTTGAGTTAGCTAGATCGTGTGTGCATTCTACGCCACAGATTCTATCAACTTTATAGGCGAGAAGGTTACTCTTAGATGGTTGTCAGGGGTACCTAGTTTGTGTGAAGGAACCGCCGCGGGATGAGTTGAGACTCGAGGACATTCGGGTGGTCAACAAGTTTCCGGATGTGTTTCTAGATGACTTACCCGGTTTACCTCCGGATCGTGAGGTGGAGTTTACGATTGAGTTGTTGCCTGGTAAGGCACCGATCTCTAAAGCTCCATACCGGATGGCTCCAGCAAAACTTCAGGAGTTGAAGGAGCAGTTGCAGGAATTATTGGACAGGGGATTCATTCGACCTAGTGTTTCGCCCTGGGGAGCTCTAGTATTATTTGTGAAGAAGAAGGACGGGTCGATGCATATGTGCATTGATTACCGTAAGATCAACAAAGCGACGATAAAGAACCGTTACCCTTTGCCTCGTATAGATGATCTTTTTGACCAGTTGCAGGGAACGTAGGTCTTTTCGAAGATCGACTTACGGTCAGGATATCATCAGGTGAGGGTTAGAGCGGAGGATGTAGTGAAGACTGCTTTCCGAACTAGATATGGCCACTATAAGTTCTTGGTTATGCCTTTTGGGTTGACGAATGCTCCGGCGGTATTCATGGATCTGATGAATAGGGTCTTCCATGGGTACCTAGATCGATTCATAATGGTGTTCATTAATAACATTTTGGTATACTCGAGGAGTACGAAAGAGCATGTGGAACATTTGAGATTAGTGTTACATATTCTGCGAAGGAGGAAGATGTATGCTAAGTTGAAGAAGTGTGAATTTTGGTTGACTCAGGTCGCATTCTTAGGCCACGTGGTGTCTAGGGGCGGTATCTCTATTGATCCTAGTAAGATTGAAGCTGTGGTTGACTGGGCTAGACCAAATAGTGTGCAGGAGGTTCAGAGTTTCTAGGACTGGTGGGTTACTATCGTCGGTTCATAGAGGGTTTTTCTAAATTATCTGGACCTCTGACACGATTGACTAAAAAAGGGGTGAAGTTTGACTGGACTGGTGATTACGAGCAGTGCTTTCTTGAGTTGAAGCACAGACTGGTTACTGCTTCAGTATTGACCATTCCTTCAGGGGATGGGAGTTTTGTGATTTATAGCGACGCGTCCTTGAAGGGTTTGGGATGTGTACTTATGCAACAGGGTAAAGTGGTAGCTGATACTTCTCAGCAACTGAAAGAGTATGAGAAGAATTACCCTACGCATGACTTAGAGTTGGCTGCTGTAATATATGCTCTAAAGATTTGGCGACACTACCTATATGGTCTTCAGTGTGAGATTTTCACTGACCACAAGAGCCTTAGGTACTTTTTCACGCAGAAGGAGCTGAATATGAGGTAGAGGCGATGGCTAGAGTTGATTAAGGACTACAATTGCACGATCAATTATCACCCGGGAAAAGCTAACGTGGTAGCAGATGCATTGAGTCGGAAGTCAGAACATGCAGCTGTACCTGCAGTTGTAGCTCAGCATCATATCAAACAGGATCTGGAAAGCCTTAGCGAGGAGTTGGTATCTGGTGATCATCAGGCTTTCATTGCTAGCTTGGTGATCTGACCGACCTTGTTTCAGCGTATTAAAGCTACGCGGACTAGTGATAATGAGTTAGCTGAGATTGTAGAGAAGGTACAGTAGGGTTTGGCTTCGGAGTTTAACATCTCTAATAGAGATGTGTTGAGGTTTGACACCAGACTGTGTGTTCCAAAGGACGAGGAGATCAGAAGGACGATTCTGGAGGAAGCGCATCATTCTCTGTATACGGTACATCCGGGTGGTACAAAGATGTATCGAGATTTGTGCGAGTCCTTCTGGTGGAGTGGTATGAAGAGAGATATTAACCGGTTTGTAGAGCAGTGTCTGACGTGTCAGCAGGTGAAAGCTGAACATCAGAGGCCGGCAGGGCCGTTGCAGCCTTTGCCTATTCTGGTGTGGAAATGGGAACACATTTCCATGGACTTTGTTACTGGATTACCGAAAGCACTTCATGAGCAGAATGTTATTTGGGTAATTATGGACAGTTTGACAAAATCTGCTCACTTTGTACCGATGAAGGTTAGCTACCCTTTGAGTAGGCTAGCTGATATGTATGTGCATGAGATTGTGCGAATGCACGGAGTACTAGTGTCCATTGTTTCAGATTGGGATCCAAGGTTTACTTCTCGATTTTGGAAGAGCTTGCGGAAAGCCTTGGGGACGAAGCCTACTTTTAGTACAACGTTCCACCCCCAAACTGATGGACAGTCGGAGAGAACGAGACAGATCTTGGAGGATATGTTACGGGCTTGTGTATTGGACTTCGGTGGCAGTTGGATTCAGTTTCTAGCACTAGTGGAGTTTGCCTATAACAATAGCTTCCAGGCTAGTATAGGGATGGCACCGTTCGAGGCTTTGTATGGTCAGAGGTGTTGATTTCCCTTGTATTGGGATAAGGTTGGTGAACGTCAAGTTTTAGGACCTGAACTCGTGCAACAGGCATCTAAGAAGGTAGGTTTGATCCGGGAAAGGATTAGATCGGCTTAGAGGCAGCAGAAGAGTTACGCGGATGTTCGCCGCTGTGAGTTAGAATTCGAGGTGGGGGGGTAAGGTATTCCTTAAAATCGCTCCGATGAAGGGAGTGATGAGATTCGGAAGGAAGGGCAAGTTGAGCCCGAGGTATATCGGACCATTCGAGGTACTTGAGCGAGTGGGTCCGGTAGCCTACAAAGTTGCATTACCCCCAGTACTCCCGAGGGTCCACAATGTATTTCATATATCCATATTAAGGAGATATGTGTTGGATCCATCGCATGTTATCAGTTACGAGTCCTTGGGACTTGAGGATACTTTAGCGTATGAGGAGATACCTGTTCAAGTTCTGGACCGTAAAGTTCAAAAGTTTCGTACCAAAGAGATACGGTTAGTAAAGGTATTGTGGTGGAACCACAAGGTTGAGGAAGTTTCTTGGGAACTAGAAACGAAAATACGCCGAAAGTATCCGCAGTTGTTTGAGTAGTATTTGGATAGCAGAGTGGTATGAGTATGTATGTAAACCTCTGTTATCGTATTGTATTTATTGGTTAGTCTGAGGGAGTGTCCTGTGGTATTGTGAGCTCCTGAGACTGTGTATGTATGTAACCACGGTATTCCTCCGCCATAAGTGAGGGCATGTATATATGTATTGTAACGGGGCTGCGTATAAATGGTCATCATATTCTCTAGAGAGTGTATGTATGTATTGTAATGGGGCTGCGTATAAATGGCCATCATATTCTCTAGAAAGTGTATGTGTGTATGTGTAACGGGGCTGCGTATAAATGGCCGCCGTATTCTCTAGAGTGTGTATGTATATATCGTAGAGGGACTGCGTATAGATATTCATCGATTCACTCCAGAGTAGGTATGTATGTAGTAGTATGAATGAGATTGTAAAGAGAGATTGCAAATTTTGAGGACGAAATTTTTGTAAGGATGGGAGATTGTAAGAACCCGAACTGTGATAATGGGTTAATATATATAAAGATAGGGAAATTTTGGTAAAAGAGTAGGTTCATTGACGAAGCCGAATTTCGTCGATGAGGCTTTCATTATTCTCGTCGATGAAATTCAAAGCCTGGTCTACGAGAAAAAGCCGAGGGGTTTAGGGAAATTTAAATATCAGGGTTCGTCAACGAAATCGCTGCCTCGTCAACAAAATCCCTGAAGACCTCATCGATGAGGAGGCCAATTCGTCAACGAAATCCTCCGGGTCAAGGGTCTTTATAAGGATATTTTGGGATTACTTTGGGACTAAGTTTTCCCAAAAGCTATCTCTCTCTCTCTCTCTCTCTCTCTCTCTCTCTAGAACTCTCCCTACACTCTCTCTCTCTAGTTTTCTTTGTCGTTCGTTGCCGGATTTGTAAATCCAACGATACTGCGAGGATCAGTGAAGGATTCTCTACGTTTCTACTGGATCGGAATCTCGTTTCAAAGGATTTTGGGTTTCGAGCCAAAATCGAGGTAAGACTCGGTTTTCATTTCTGATTCAATATATGTGTAGTAGTACGGATTATATGTTTTTTACTATGGTTTGTAGGTTTCAGAGTCTCGGTTCGTAGTTTTGAGGACCGTAGAGTTCTTAGTTGGATTTCAGGTTAAGCTAAAGGGATTCTGTTTATATCAGTCCATTTTTGAAATCAGGATCGGTAAGCCTGTAGGCTACGATCATATGTATGTTTTGGCTACATATTTTGAAAAATCTATCAGGTAAAAATGCGGGATTTTTGGGTTATAATTTTCTGGAAAATTGGGGATTCGGGTATCATCTCTACTTTGTTTGGAAAATCCATTTGTCTTGTTTAAATTGTATTATTGAGATGACCGTAATTCATATTTGCATAAACTATATACTTGAAATTGTAAATGATATGATTTGCCGTAAACCAAATAAGTGTGGTATGTATGAATGTATGTATTTGTTCCAAGTATTTGTAAAACAGCTATGTGACGGCTAATTACCGTACGCTGAAATGTATAGGGACGTGAGTTCTAAAATGATTCTAGGTTTTGTGAAATCGGCTAGGGGCGACTAATTATCGTACGCCAAGAGTGACCGGCTCTATATCCGAGGGTGTGAAATATCAGCAATCTAATTTCGGTTGGTCACCGAAGTGGTGTGAGCTATATGCTACATCGTATGTTGCAATGGATTCACTATGGACCTAGGTCGTTGCAGCGTACTTGTATATGGCAATGTAATCGTTGTGAGACTAGGTGACCTTGTGTAGTTGCGTATGTAGCAATGGATTCACTATTGGGCCTGAGTCGTAGATCTTCGTAGTTGCATATGACAATGTAATCGCTGTGAGACTAGGTGACCTTTGTGTAGTTGCGTATGATGCAATGGATTCACCATTGAGCCTTGATCGTCGTAGCTTAGTTACGTGTGTAGTAATGTAATCGCTGTGAGATGGGGTGACCTGGTGTAGTTGAGAACTAGTGTGACGACACTGATCGTATGTATGTATGTATGTATGTATGTATGTATGTTGGGTATCGTATGAACTAGAATGGTTTTCTGAAAATACTGGAACTGTATGTATTTGTATGAAACTGTACGAATTGTTTTAAACTGTATTATATGTGTAGTGTTATGAAGTATGTAAAATGTCACTGGTATGCCACACACTGATATAAATTGTTTTCTCCCTTAATGAGAAGTGTCTCACCCCGAATATATACAAATATTTTTCAGATCCTTCGAGTAGTCGAAACTAGCATCCTAGCATCCAGAAGCGAGGGGTGTTGTTTAGCTACTATTAGTGCCTGATAGGTACGAGTTTTTGCAACTGGGTAGTCGTGATAGATTTTGTAGACGCCCGTAGTATGTATGGTATTCATAGGGATGTATATCCTTGTATGGTATAGACTCTGGTATGGTACAGTTTATGTATAGAAAGACCATATTCCGCTGCATATTTTGATGAGTATGGAGGATTGTATGTATGAATATAGGGCTTCCGTTCACCCCACAGGGTCGAACCCTCTTTGTATGTGGTATCATGTATGTTTTAAATTGATACAGAGACAGGTTAGGTTACTGAATTCACCCCCGGGTCCCATTTTTGGGTTTGGGGCGTGACAGATGCCCAGTGTATGTTGTATATATGTACTTTGATCAATACATTTACCTCTACTGATAAAAAAAAAAAAAAAGGTATTGTTTGGGTGTTTCTTGTTAGTTCATTTAATTTATTAAAGGTGTAGGTTTAAGATTGTGTATGAGAATGTGATTCTGCAGATTGAATAGAGGAATTAGAAATTTGTGAAATGCAGGGTTTTGTGCGTATACCGTAGGCAAACTAAGGATCCTAGTGGGTATTTTATCAAGAACCCAGGTGAAATGATAAATAATTTATAGTTTAGAAAACTGTGAGTATGATAATTATTCTGGACATTCAGTTGATTCATAAATTTAACATCAACCCCTAGAAAAATTAAAATTAACACTACATAAATAGTTTGTGATGTAACACCCCGACCTGGGTCTGTTAGAGAGCACTGCATCTCTTCTCCTCCACCTGAATCAGACAACAAGGGGGTGGGCCTTGTCGAACTAATGACTGGCCCCGCAGACCAACACGTGTCTTTTTCAGTGTGTTTTGTCCTCACTCACACACTTCCTGAGAAAACTTTCAAGAATATCACATATCCCAAGATTACTCCAAACCAAGCACGCTTAACTATGGAGTTCTTATGAAAAGACTCTTGAAAAGAAAGGTACACTTTATTGATATGGGTAGTAACATTTAATCATTTTAAGTCTTTCTTCCACGGCGTATCACATGTGAAGTTCAAACTGAAGGAGTTATCATCCTATACAAAAGTAGATTCACGACGAGAAACATGAAACTTCTAATTTTAATTAGATCTAATCAACTAATGATGTATACAATGGCACGTCATTTTTCATATGCTTAAAAGATAGCATTTAAAGGGCAATAAATCAAACATCACAAACAAAAAGGCATCTAGATTCTTGAAGACAATGATTAGTGAAATATATCAATTTTACTATCATCAGATCGAAAGTAACTTCAATTACTCATTCTCTAGCCTTTTCAAGCAGTATCAAACATAAATTAGAATGAGAAAAACTTACATTATAACAAAACAATTGCAAACTTAACTTTATTAACTCAAATCTTGCAAATAAATCTCAATTTTTTTAGCTTTTTTCTCATTTGTCATCTGCTTGATCTTTATTAAATATCTTATTAAAGTAAATTCATCATCTTTGTTTTATGTCTTCTTATTTAATCAAGACTATCATCGATAATTTTTATAATCTTAGATCACCTAAGTCCTCGTTCTTTCTTCTCTACCTCTAGCAAGTTTAAATACACCTCTTATCCCATCTTTTGTCTCTAATCCCTCCTATAGATTATTAGACACTCTATGTTTAGCTGAACTCAAGGCCTTTTTTATCAACTTTTTTTGTCTCTTTATACTTCTCAAAGTTTTATGTTAGATTATCTAAATTGTTACCAAAGATCTTGATATTGAATTGTATGTCTAAAATTACCACCGAGTTCAACATTAAAAATTTTAATACATTTATTTATTTATTAGAAATAAAATTTATTTAATTAACATCATGAATGTTTTAAATTTTTTTTTTGAATCCCATAAAATCTTAATGCTTGAGATAAGTTTACTAACGCAAATTATAAATTTAATTGTAGTACATGAAAATTTGAAGATTTTTGGAGCTGAATGGCGTCTTTTTATTGAGAAGGAAAAAATTAATTCAGTGTCAGAAGTGGGATTTGAACCCACGCCCTCTCTCGAGGACCAGAACTTGAGTCTGGCGCCTTAGACCACTCGGCCATCCTGACTTCTTGTTCCATTGGTTTTGATTTACACTAATGTCTTTATCTCACGTTAGAATTTACATACCCGATGGACGTTGCGTCCCATAATTTCTCACGGCGTCGTTTCACCGTATGCCGGTACAATCCCAAGGCACATAAGGGCTAAACATAATTTTTTTAAAAAAAAACACTCTAGAAAGTTAGAAAAATATCACTTTGTTGTCAAATTGTTCAAATTCATATGTGAAAACAGCAGTTATTTTTCTATATTTAGAATTTCAAAAAATTATAAAAATTTTAATTTACCTCTTAATTTTCAAGATTTACATTAGAAGTAGAAAATAAAGAACTTTTTTTATTGTTGTAGTAACAATATTTCTATTTTTAAAATTTTAAAATAATTACAAAAAAAAATTATAAGTAGTTTTTGAGGAATTGGATTTAAAAGAAACTCACTATAATTTACACTATATTCTATCTATTATTTATCCAAGTTATTCAATGCTCCAAGTACAAGGTAAGTTAAAAAAAATACACATTTCTTTATTTATCAAACTCTCTAGATTCAAGATAAGAGTTATAAGATGAGAATGAAGATAATTGGTTTTACAAATAGCAGTCAACTCCCTAAAATTAGCAATGATTTGTATAAATTAAAGAAGATAGATATGAGTATGTTTAACTGATTTCTTTTTAGTTTTAACTTATGTTTTATGTTGTTTATCTTTCATTTTATTTCATTTTATTTTGTTGTGTAAGACATGTTTTGTAAGTTTTGTTTTATTTTATTTGGACTAATAACCCGATTTTTGGCTGAATGTTGGTGTTGTTTTTTGAGAGGTTTTTAACGTTTGTCTTTTGTTATCTCTCATTGATTGTCTTGTAACTACGGTATTCCTCCGCCAAAATGAAGGATAATCAATAAATAAATGAAAGTGCCGCCCTTCTTTAAAAAAAAAAAATACACACACAAGATATAATCATAAATCTGAAGAACAATTAGAAAATATATATTTCTCAAAAAGAGGTGACTACGAATGAGAGATGGAAGCTAAAACCTAAAATGAAATTTGAAGGTGCGCCTTGCCTCGATAGAGCTTTGGCTATGAATTTTTTTGAAGAAAAAAAATAACACAAAGTGGACACAAAAGTGCTCTGTTCCGTCCATATGAGGCACCAAAAACAGGGGAAAAGCATAAAAAATGGTTCAATTTTTGTTTAGATGAACTGATTTCATATACCATCAGCCATTTTCTCAGCTTTGATTTCCTGCCCTCCCCACTTCCGCATCCGCTCCAGTGTTTGCTCCACCTGCAAATGCCGTAGCATTCCCCAATTCAGTTGTGCGAACATGTTTATAACGTGCCAATCCAATTTTTGAGTACATATGTTTGCCAAGAACCATAAAGGTAATTGGATGAATTAGATCCTACAATTCGTGTTTTTGGGCATTCCAAATTTGATAGCACTCCGAATTAGAACACAACGAACCGACATGAAGACAAAGTGATCCATTCATACGCGAGTGTTTGCTTACCTCCTTGTTCCAATTGGTTCGGTATAGAACAATCAAGAGCAGCAAGGTCTGGAGAGCAGTTCCACAAATCATGCCTCCCCAAATTCCCTATACACAATTGTATCAATCCATTAGCTAGAGCAAGAAGCAAAATTGCAAAATGTCATTTTCTGAAGTTTGTGAAGCAAATCTTGGCCTTAAAATGGAAACCCATTTGCATAAAAAGGCTTACCATCACTCCCAACTTTGCCTTGTAGCCTAAGACGAACCCAAGAGGGAGCCCGAAAATGTAGTAACAACCCAAGTTTATGTAAGCCACCAATGCTTGCCATCCACCTCCAATGGCAACTCCTACAAGAAAAAATCGAACAAGTTCTTCTCTTTTTCTAAAACGAGGAAATTAATTCATCGCGCTAAGTTTATGCACAGAGAAAAAAAAAATGAAGTGGATACCGGATATCACTGGCTGCACGCTGTTAAGGACCATGGTTAAGCCAAGAAGGTATGCCAAGTGAGGGACGGCGGCTTGCAGTTCCTTGCTGCTGGTGAAGATGACGGCAAAATAGTCTCTCGTTATCAAGATAACAATCATGAATAGCAGCCCAATGAGGAGAGATTGGAAGACCGTGACATAAACAGAGTATTTCGCTGCTCTTGGACGGCCCAACCCGAGTTCGTTCGATACTCGAACGCTGAAATTAAGGGGGAGATTCATAAAAATCAGTCAGACAGACAGTAAGAAGCAATAGATACGTAGTGAAAAGACACTATCTCACTGTCGTAATGTTTTGTAAACTAGAATGAACAGCGACTACAGAGCAGTATTGCCATTGCAAAACATTGGATGGAGTTTGGGGTAATTTACCTTATGGCAGCATTTATTCCAATAAACAGCATGGCTTCCAACCCATTCAAATTTGTACTGAAAGAGAAAAAGCCATGAGAATGTGAGAAGGAGCAAGGAACAAGTCAAGAATTTCATCACAACAAACACAGCAGTAGAGCACTACACCAACAAACCACACTATCTACAATTCATGTTCTTTGCAAATTGGCAAATTCTCATCAACGCCAGATGAAGCAAAACATGTTTAATCCTCCAAGTCCTAAGCTAGTTTTGGATTCGAAATCACACCATAACTCGCAGAGAATGTTGTAACCCAACACAAACCCATATACATGAACACTTTTTGTTTGAAAAGTAAGCAAAATTAGGGGTGTAACAAAACCGACTGAACCAAATCGAACCGAGCCGCAATCAATCGGTTTTTTGTGTCATTCAGTTCGATTCGTGTTAAAAATTAATAAACCAAATACTTGGATTTGATTTTAGTTTTGTGTTTTGCGCAAAATCATGTAATACTGGTCATAGATGAGCTCACTTACCAGATGGAAAGAGATCCAATCGCTATCACGGCATTGTCGAGATGGCCAGTGAGAATGATTATGCTCATCAAGTACCAAACCTCCAAACAGAGCATAACGGCAGAGGCGAGGGAGAGCCTGACGAATGCCCAAATGTCCTTAAACGCGGACAGGGACAGTCCCTTCCATCCTTCCCTGCACCAACCCACCACATACACGACTTGCGCCACCGCAGTCGCCCAGCTGGAGATGTCAAATGCGGCGGCCGCCCCAGCCGTGCCCCAGCCGAACGCGAAAACGAAGAGCCAGAGCAGGCCGATGTGCGCGACGAGGGCGACGAGCCCGATCCACGCCAGCACGCCGACCTTGCTCTGCGCCTGCAGGAACTTCTGGGTGGGAAAAGTTATGGCGAGCGAGAAGAGCTGAGGGATGACTTGGAGAGTGAACTCGCCGGCGAGGTCGGCGATGTCGGGTTCCTGGCCGAGGAGTTTGAGGATTGGGGCGGCGAAGGCGTAAATGGGGAGGAGGAAGAAGCAGGAGATCCACAAGATTATCCATGAGCGTTGCATGTAAACGCCGAGCAGGTCGATTTGGCCTGCGCCGAATGCTTGACCGCACAGCGTCTCCAGGGCGCTTCCCATGCCAAGCTGATTTTTAAAACAAAAATTTAAAAATAAAAATAGAAGACATTGATTTTTCTAAATTTGATGAGAGACAAACAGCCATCTGAGCATCTTCAAGTTTAAAAAATTTAATAAATATATTTTTTGAACTTTTCTTCATATTCAGTTTTTGAGAGATTTATACCCATTAAAATATATATATATATATATATATATATATATTAAACGTAAAAAGTATATACATGGAATTAATAAAATTTTCTCCTATCTACAAAAAAAAATTTATTTAATCTAATAAAATTCACGAAATTATATTAAAAATTCGGTGCATACATTCTGATATATTTAATAATTTAATACTTAACAAATTTATTTTTATAAAATAAAATCATAGATATTTAACGTAATTTCATCACATGTATATATTTAAATTAAAAAAAAGTATATATTTTAAGTAAATAAATTCTCTTACAAATATGATAAAAAAATTTATATTAAATTTACTGAATTTATTATTTTTCTCAAAGATTTAGTGTTTATTAAATAGAAGAAAATATTTGTGAGGATAAGTGAGGGAGGGAAGGAGTAATTAGTGAGTGACCATGAAGCCGAAGGAGAAGGTGCCGATGACGGAGAGAGAGATGGCGACGGCGGAGAGCTGGAGTTCGCCGAGGTGACCCGCGAAGATGTTGGTGGCGGAGTTGACGCCGTACTGGCACAGTATGTTGAAGGCTATGGGACCCGCTATTCTCCACAGCTTCACCGTCTCCGTCCACGCCACGCTCTTCAACTCTCCTGCCCTCCTTGCCGGCCGGTAGTCTCCGGCAGCGACGCCGTTCAGCAGGGGCGCCTCCATTTGCCGGCGACGGTGCGTGCGTACAGGAGTAGAAGGCGTGGATGAAGGAAGGATGGGATATAATTAAATAAAATCAGCTGTAAGGTACATGCGGTCGGGTGCTCATCTGTCCGTGCACCGGTTTCAATTAATATCATTTATTGCAGACAGGAGGGGAGAGGGGGGGGGAGATGATATCCATACGTTCATTAGATTTGAAGTAGATGGATACGTAACTAAGCTGCCATTTTCATTTCCTACTTTCGAGAAATTTTTGCAGTGCTTATTATGACACATTTCAGATTATGCTTGGTTCTGCTGCTTCCACTTTAATTGCTTTTTCAAAAAAAAAAAAAGTTGGATCATACTCATATATATGTATATATATTATTTATTAATTATATATGATGTGTGGGATATTTAGCAGCAGAAATTATTCAGGATGCCTCTCCTCCACGCTTCCAGTACCTATTTTCTTAATATTATATATGTGATAAATTAATTTTATATTTATTAATATCAATGAGAAATCTATTTTCAGTAAGCATATAATTTAAAAAATAAATACACGAACATATGAAGAAAAAAATTTCCTTCCATTTGTACATGTGTATATTTCCTTAATGTTACATATGTAACAAATTAGTCATATATTCATTAATATTAAAAAAAAATTAATTTTTAATAAGCATATAATTAAACATGTGTGTAATATAAGTAGCTACGTCCTACTTGTATTAGAATGTATAAGGTAAATTATATTTTATATAAGTTTCAAGGGTAAACGTGGCATTTAATAATTAATACATCTTAAATCCTCATTCTTCAAAAAAAAAATCTTCCTTCAACATGAAGTTATGGAGCAGGTAGGTTAATTTTTTCATGCATTCATGTGTCTTTTGTGACAAGTAATTACTTATTTTATCATCTCTTCGGTTATGTTGTTACAACTGAAAGATCTACGCATTATATATTTCATATTTAAATAATAATTGTTATAAGACGAATATTAATGTTTGGTTATTTGAATATAAATGTTAGAAGTTAAAACCAAACCAAAGATATTAGTTCAAATGTTTTTATAAACTAAAACTGAATCAAAATTGATCTGAACTCATCCATGATCGATAATTTAGTTTTGTTACCTAATTTTAATTAATTTTGATAGCATTCAAAAGTTTTTTTAATAAAAATAAATAAATATTTAATTTTTTTTAGATTTTGATTTAGTATACATAAGAAATAATTATGCATACTATTTTATAACTGATATCATCATATCATGTCATAGCATAGTGATTTAACAAATTTTACATTGGCTATCATCATATCAAATTTTGTAGCTCAAATTTTGTAGCTATTAGAGAAATATACCCTTTCCATATAAAAAAATATATAGTTCCCATTTTTCAATTATCTCATGTATATATATACCCTTATATCCCTTGTAATATGTGTACATCAATAAA
The DNA here is from genome assembly GCF_029873635.1 of Malania oleifera. Classification (NCBI taxonomy): domain Eukaryota; kingdom Viridiplantae; phylum Streptophyta; class Magnoliopsida; order Santalales; family Ximeniaceae; genus Malania; species Malania oleifera. The sequence goes on along the minus strand of NC_080429.1, from coordinate 8,861,453 downwards.
GATTTTTATTTTCTCCTCCAAATTTAACATGGTATCAGAGCTAACCTAATTTTTTTCTTCTTTTCTTTCTTTCTTTCTTGCCGCGCCGCCCCACTGTTGCGGGTCTCTCTTGCCGTCACCTCTCCGGCCTCCTCTTCTCGGCTGGTCTGTCTTCTACAGCAATTTCGGCAACTCTCTGCTGCAACTCTCGGTACCCTCTCGTCTCACTCTATCTTGGCTCTCTCCCGCTCAGCCTTTCTCTGGCGTAGCTCAGTTCCTCCTCTCCGGCGTTAGTCGTCTTCGGTTGCCCCTTTTTTCAATATCAACAACGTTTGTCTTCTCCAGCGTGTTATCGTCGCACCTCTCGATTGTTCACCTTTTTTGGAGGGCTACCTATAATTCGCGACGCCAAAGACACACAAATCGATGGTCATCATCGCCCTCACTCACGAGTTCTCCATTGCACTCTTCATCGCCCTCACTCACGAGTTCGCCACTGCACTCTCTATAACACCGGCACTGTTCCTTCTCTGTACTCACGAGTCCGCTGCTGCATCTTCGTTTTTCGATGTCGCTCTTAGCTCTCCGTTTCGGCCAGTGCATCTCCAGTTGATCCTCATCTCTTCCCTACAAGAACCTCCTCATCCAAGGCTATCTCCCGAAGCTTGTCACCCGCGGCCAAATATTGCTGCTTCTGCCGCATTCGCCGTCGCTCACCATTATCTCCGGTGGCCTTCCAATGGAGCTCCGGTGAATTCCAGCATCTCCGGTGTTCGTTAGTCATCATCTCTCAGTCTTTCGGCTGTTCTCCGTTCCCTCTGCAACCAGCTACTCCGGTCGTCTTCTCCGACGATCCTGTATCAGTTCAGTTCTCTGGTGTCATCATCTCCGGCATTATCTTAGTCTGGCGACGTCTCGCCTCCATCATTCCTCAATTATCCGGCGGTTCTTTCCTATCTCTGGCATCATCCCTCTCAATTCCAGTTCATCATCTCGACTAGTTTCTGTTCGTAGATTTCCGACGATCCTTCTTAGTCGTGTTTTCTTTTCCGGCGCCCATCTTCTTCAACAGTTTTCCGATTGATGATCTCTATTTTCAACTCACCTTAGTGGTCTCAACCTTTCGACGACACCTTCGGCTTATCTGATTAAACTCGAAGATTATCAAATCGAAGGTTTATATTTTTTGGTTGTTGCAAAGATCGAATTTGACCAAATTCGGCGATTTGATTCCTCTGAACTGATCTGACGTTATGGACACATCTAGTTTTTCAATGGCAGCAATCACAAGTTCTTCAACCTCTTCTGAGATTGTTATCTCTGGTCTCACCAGCGAACAATACCGACAACTCTTGGATCTTTTATCACCCTTGAACATCAACTCTGCTAATTTTACTGGTAACCTTGCCTCTTGCCCTTCTGCTTCTCTTTATAATACTGAATGGATTGTTGATTCAAATGTCTCCGATCATATGACTTCCAATTTGTCTTCTCTTGATAATATTCAACTCCTCAATCCACCTTGCCCCATTAAACTTCCCAATGGTGACATTGTTCCTATAACTCATATAGGCACTATGCAATTTTCTTCTAATTTCTCTCTTTCTAATGTTCTTTATGTGCCTTCAGTTAAATTTAATTTATTGTCCATCAACAAACTTACCACTGATCTCAATTGTGTTGCTATATTTTTTTTTCTACCTTTTGTATCTTTCAGGACCTATCAACGAGGAAGCTGATTGGAAGGTGTGAAGTACGGGATGGGCTTTGTCACGCCCTAAACCCGCAGGTGGGTCCCAAGGGTGAGTTTAAGTAACTTAACCTGTCTCTATATCAATTTAAACATACATGATACAATACAAATAAGAGGGTCCGATCCCGTGGGACACACGGTTGCCCTATATACATACTCATACCAATCCATACTCATCAGATACGATGCGGAATATGGTCTTTTATACATAAACAAGATCATACTACAGTCTATACAAATTAGGACATACATTCCCATAATTACAACACGTACCCCAGGTGTCTACAAACTATCCTGACAAACTGGATACCAAAACTCGTACCTAAAAAGGTACTAGCAGTAGCTACGACACCCCTTGCTTCCGGACGCTAGGATGCTACTTACCGCTACCTGAACGACCTGAAAAACATTGTACGTACATTCGGGGTCAAACACCTCTCAATAAAGAAAAAAACAGTTTATATCAGTGTATGGCATACCAGTGTCATTTTACATACTTCATAACTGTGATGACCCAAAAATATATACATGATTAAAGCACAATAATAATAAAATAATAAAAATTGTCATTGAGTTAATATCAATACAGAAGTATTTTTCTGTAGAATCCTTGATTCCATGTTTGATGCCTAAGAAAGACCTTGTCTAAGCAAGTGCTCAGAGACCATTGCGGCTCAGTCGCTCCCTGGAGGTCGGCCTAGTCAAAATGAAATTTCATAAGATAAACATGATAGACACTATTTGTACATGTAAATAAGTATATATATACATAAAATAGTATTTTGACAGACATAATTTGTAAAAATACATAATAAGATGATAATAATATAGGTATCATATGTGGGGCCCACAAGACTATGTGGGGTCCACATTTATATACGTAAATAAGTATCTAAAATAATGTTTTGACTGATATAATTTGTAGAAATATATGATAAAATCATAATAATATAGGTATCCTATGAGGGGCCCACAAGACTGTGTGGGGCCCACATAAGTTCCGAAGCCGTGTGGAGGTTTACACGAGTCTCGAAGCTATGTAGGGCTAATAAAATCGTATGAGAATTATTAGAGTTACGTAGGATCCGTTTGGGTCTCGAAGTGGTGTGGGGCCCACATGAGTTTTCAAAATTCAAATTTAATTCTTATTCAAAAATAAATAATAAAATAAATAAATACTAAAAATGGTTCAAAATTAATAACAATGATAATAATAATGATAATAATGATTAAGAAAAATAATAAAATAATTAATTAACTAATTGATTAATTAATTAGGTAAGTGATTAATTAAAAATTTATTTAATGGAAATGGTGGCAAGCACTCCCACATGGCCTCCATCCCTATCACATACTTAACCCATACCTTACCCATCCCTTGCCCATTCTTTAATTTTTAAAAAAATTATAATTTCACCCATCTCCCCATACTTTTATAAATTTCATTTATTCCCCAAAATTTTCCTATAAATAGGGAGCTCTCAACCTTCATTTTTCACAACAATTTTTCAAGGAAGAGAAGGATTAGTAAGTGAAAGAAATTGTGGTGGAGAGAGAATTTTTGAATAAATTCTCAATCACCTATTTTTTCCGATCTCATTTCTTAGAGATAGTTACAGTATTCGTAAGGAAGAAGGTAAGTAAATTTTGATTATGTTAGTTTTTTTTTTTTTATTTAAAATTTATACCCGAGTTTATTTTATAAGTAAATTTCAATTATGTTAATTAGTTCCACAAAATTTTCATGAGTTTATTTTTACGTATATTTAATTATATCAGTTCTATCTTTAATATACTTGCATCTATTTTTGGGTTAAGAAATGTTCTAATCCCCTCGGGTAAATTTTCAGCATTTTTTTCTATTCAAAAATAAAATTATATACATTTTTAACACAAAAATTGTGTGGCATGAGTTTATTTCTACGTTACATTTTTTTTTGAAAATATGAGTAAAGATGAGATTTTTACGATATTATTTTAAATTACATAAATTATAATAAGATGATTTTAAAACTCCTTATGGCAACGAAAGTTCAAAGTTACAGATATTCGGTACCGCAGCTTAAAGTTTATACGGATCAGAGTGCACCCACACTGTTTACAGAATGGTTATTTATATTAGTGGATTTCTCCTGAGTGCACACCTGGTTCCAGACCATGACTTAATAAGGGAAATCTCACTTAAAGTTTACGTACGTTGATTTAGTTTGGTCGGCCAGCCAGCTAAGTCCAATTTTCAGACCGCATAACCCAGTCATGGGGGTAAACATGACTTACGACAAACAGGCCTAAGGGTGGTTTTTATAATATATGTTTATATATATTTAATTACGTGTACAAAATTACTGATAATTTGAAGGAAAAGTGTAAGTTTACGTGAAAATGATCATTTCGGTGCTTAAATGACGATCTAAGGAAAACGTATAAGAACAAGTATATGTATGTTTATCATTAAATGTTTATACAGTTTTAAAGTTAAAAGTTTAATTTAACAGTTATAGTATATAATTATAAAATTTTAATGTTGTAATTGATGACAAAAGTTTTATGCAGAAATTTTTAAATTTATATTTATTCTAAAAGAAATTTTGAAGTTATAGTATTAAATAATGTTTTACGAAATTTTTAAAAAGTTCATTTTGGTTACACACTAATAATAATCTTATTTACTTACTGAGCGTCGTCTTACTCCAATCATATTTTTATTTCAGATAACTCTGAAGAGCATGTTGGAAATCAGGCTTAGCAAACATGCGGGTGGGGATAGAAAAATAAAGATTGTTTAGAAATATTAGTATGATGCCAGATATTTATGTTTATGTAATTTTTCTTCTTTTGAAATAAATGATTGTAATATGAATAATTAGTGCTCTGGTTTAATAAAAATTGAATTTATTTTGCTTCCGCTGTAAATTAGTAGTAAAAAGTTAATATCCTAGGCCCCTCGGGATCGGGGTGTTACAATAACACTATACATACGATGCAGTTTGAAACAATTCGTATAATTTCATACAATTCCATACAGTTCCAGTATTTTCAGAAAACCATTCCAGTTCATACGATACCAAAACATAAATACATACATACATACGGTCAGTGTCGTCACACTAGTTCACAACTGCACAAGGTCACCTCGTCTCACAACTATTACATTACTACATACGCAACTACAATGCGATGACTCAAGCCCAATAGTGATTACATTGCTACATACGCAACTACACAAGGTCACCTAGTCTCACCACGATTACTTTGCCACATGCACAACTACGCTGCGATGATCAAGGCTTAATAGTGATTACATTGCTCCATACGCAACTACACAAGGTCACCTAGTCTCCTAGCGATTACATTGCTACACATACAACTACGAAGCGACGACTCAGGCCCACAATGATTACATTACTACATACGCAACTACACAAGATCACCTAGTCTCACCACGATTACATTGCCACATGCACAACTACGCTGCGATGACCTATGCCCACAATGATTATATTGCTACATACAGTGTAGAACACACCCTTCGGTGACCAGCCGAAAAATACTGGTGATATTTCACACCTCGAATATAGAGTCGGCCACTCTCGCCCATTGTAATTAACCGATACATGGCTGTTTTACAAACCCCTGGAATCATTTTGGAACTCACGTCTCTATACATTTCAGCATACGGTAATTAGCCGCCACATAGTTGTTTTACAAATACCTGGAACAAATACATACAACCATACATACCACACTTATTTGGTTTACGGAAAATCATATCATTTACAATTTCAAGTATACAGTTTATGCAAATATGGATTACGGTCACCTCAATAATACAATTTTAACACAACAAACAGTTTTCCAATCAAAGTAGAGATGATACCCGAAATCTCCAATTTTCTCAAAAACTGTAACCCAAAAATCCCGCATTTTTACCCGATAGATTTCCCCAAATAAGTAGTCAAAACATACATATGATCGTAACCTACAAGCCTACCGATCCTGATTTCGAAAATGAACTGATATGAACAGAATCCCCTTACCTTAACCCGAATTCCAACTACGAACTCTACGGTTTCCAAAACTACGAACCGAGACTTCAAAACCTACAAACCACAATACAATACTTACTTACAATCCGTACTACTACACATATATCAAATTAAAAATGAAAATCGAGTCTTACCTCAATTTTAGCACGAAACCCGAAATCCTCCGAAACGAGATTCCGATCCGCTAGAAACGTAGAGAATCCTTCACTGATCCTCGCAGTATCGTTGGATTTACGAACCAAGAAACGATCGGCAAACAAAACTAGAGAGAGAGAGTGTAGAGAGAGTTCTAGAGAGAGAGAAAGAGAGTATTTAGGAAACTTAGTTCCAAAGCAATCAAAATATCCCTTTATAGGACCTTTGACCCGAGCAATTTCGTCAACGAGATGACATCGTCGTCGACAAGGTTTTTAGAAATTTCATCGACGAGACAACGATTTCTTCGACGAATCCTGATATTTCCAACTTTCCAGACCTCTCGGCTTTTTCTCATCGATGAGCCTCTGAATTTCGTCGACGAGAAGCCTTCTACCTTCGTCAACGAATTATAGCCTCTTCGACTAAGTCTGTGCAAATTCCATTTTTACCCCTCTTTTACATACTTAACCCCTATATCATGGTTCGGGTTCTTACAGGCTTTACCATTTTAAACCTCCCTCAGCCTCAGTTTTCCACTCTCAACGTGTTTTTGACACTACTCTCCAACATCAAAGTCTTGGTCACCCTTCCATTTCATGTATTTCGAAAACCTTAAATATTTCTTCTTCTCATTTGCCTTGTGATGTTTATGCTAGAGCAAAACACACTTGTTTACCTTTTTCCTTAAATACACATAAGAGCACGTTTTTTTTAATCGAATTTATTGTGATATATGGGGTGGTTATCCTACAGCTTCACTCTCTGGTGCACATTATCTTTTTAACAATCATGGATGACTACTCACGTGCTACATGGGTCTATCTTATGCGCATGAAATCTGATACTTTCACTTGCCTTAAAAATTTTTTGCGTCATGGTCAAAAATCATTTCAATTACACTGTTAAGCATGTATGCACTGATAATGGTCGAAAATTTCTATCCACTCCGCTTCAAACTTTTTTCCATGATCAAGGCATTTTTCACGAGCGCACATGTGTGGATACACCTCAACAAAATGGTGTTGCTGAGCGTAAACATTGCCATCTTCTTAATGTGGCTCAATGTTTATGTTTTCAAGTCAATCTTCCCATCTCTTTTTGGGGCGAATGCATTCTAACAGCCACCTATTTAATTAATCACACTCCTTCACCCAACCTCAATCATAAGTCCCGTTATGAACTTCTTTTTCAGAAACCACCATTGTATACACCCTTGCGAGTGTTTGGGTGCTTGTGCTATGCCCAAACCACTCGCCAACATCGCGATAAATTCTCTTCTCGTGCTCTTTGATGTGTTTTCTCGGGTTATCCTGCTCATCATAAGGCTTATCGTGTATACGATCTTGAAAACAAAAAGAAATCTCATCTCTCGTGATGTCATTTTTAAAGAACATATCTTTCCCTAACATCTCATACCTCCCACTCCTACATCTTCTGTCATGACCTGCTCATTTTCCACATATTTTTTTTTCTTTTAATAATAATATCATTATAAAATCAATACTACATATCCCACAATCCAACTCAACAGGTCACCATCCACCTGGACCCGTGGGTACTAGGGATATAACAAAACATACAGCAGAAACCTACGCAACAGAAAGTATAAAATTATATACATCTCGTCAAAATGTGCCCAATACATACCAGAGTACTACAACCACTAACTCTCAGTATATACAACCTAAAAATAAATCTAGGGACAATTCCCTCAAAATCTAACTGTCCCTACCAAAATTTACCCTTTGCAGAGGGCAGATAAACAACACTAATTCTACGGGGCATTTCCCGCTCTCCTATCCGGGGCTCCTGAAAAGTTAATGAAATTTAGGGGTGAGACGCCTCTTAGTAAGAGAAATAAACTAATACTAGTGTGTGGCAACATGAGTATCCGTGTTCTACACATATCATATATAACATATTCAATACTGTTTATCAAATCTGGGAAAACATATGTATTTCAAAACATGGCAGAACATACAGCATTTTCATCACATAATATCTCATCTCATATCATAATAATAACATAAAACAATCCCTGGTAGGTTAGCTGGCTGTTGTCATGTATTACCCCCACATGACTGGGTTGTGTGGCCTGAAGGCCGGACCTGAGAATGGTTGGCCGACCACTGTCAAGTCGATAGTCTAGTTTGTAGGTCCGATGGGTCTACCCAGACTAGTCCGTACACCAAGGGTGATAAAAGCACACTCCTCAAACATAACCACATCGATCATCCAATCTCACACCACTCCGTACAACGGCGTTAACACAAATATCATGATCACGAGGACCATAGACACATAGCAACAGTAACGTGCAAGTGCTAGCCTAAACTAAGCCAACCAGGTTCTAATATCATATACATATACTGAAACCGTGATACATAAATATCTCATTTCATTTATTTTCACATCAATTATATCATTTTACATATATACATGTATCATAAAAACCATCGGCCCGTACGCCGGTATTTCACATTTTATCATAGCTCGGCCCATACACCAGCTACACATAGCACAGTTCTTACACTAGCAAACAGTAATCACATAGCATAACCCGTACGCCGGCAAATCACATAGCACAGTCCGTACGCCGACAAATCACATAGCACAGCTCGTACGCCGACAAACATATCCACATATATATATATATATACACAAAAACATCTCGGCCCGTACGCCGGTTTTCCATCATAAAAATCCACATCATCCACATTCCCAGAAAATAGCATTACACAACATTTTTACTCATGCCACACAGTAGATTTTCCACATACTCAACATACGATCATTTTCACGGTATTTTGCAAATATAAGACATATATATAAGCATTTTCCAAAACAGTACTAGTTTAGTTTATCCCCTTACCTGATCTCTAGAAAGCCCCTAATAAAATTGTCCGCACCCGCAGGGTTCCTAACTCAACACCCTAAAAATGAAAAATCCCAGAATTAAAGTTCAGTATTTCGAAGCATACAATATTTTCCTCAACTGCCAAGAACCCGCATATTGAGTAGAAAGTTTTCACCCAAAAGCATTCAAGTTTAACACCTAAGGGGTTCCCTGACTAATACTCCGAAACTGAAAACCCCTAATATTAAACTTCAATATTTTCATGCACACAACATTCCTTCTCCCTTGGTATCCTCTCCGACGCCCTCACCCTCGCCTCCTCCACCCACCTCCTCACGGCCCAAACAAGTTGTCACGCATCCCTCTTACTTAGTTGATTATATCTGCCTTACTTTACCCAAGTCCTCCACGGCTTCACAAGTTTCAAGATGTTCCTCAAGTACGGTTCATTGTCTCTCATCCTTTTTATCTTATCATTGTTTTTCTAATCAACATTTGGCTTTTTTTTCTGTCATGTCCCAACATCTCGAACCCACCTCATATTCTCAAGGCTGTGCTACACCCACATTGCTTGATGACATGGCTTCTGAAATCCAAGCCCTAGAAACCAATAACACATGGGTTCTTCAACCCCTTCCACCTGACAAAAAACCAATTAGCTGTAAATGGGTGTTCAAAACAAAACTTCAGGCCGATGGATCCATAGAGCGACACAAAGCTCGCTTGGTGGCCAAGGGCTACACTTAGGTAAAAGGTTTGGATTATCATGACACTTTTGCTCCAGTTGCTAAACTTGTTACTGTTAGGTGAGTTCTTGCAGTAGTTGCAATTCGAAATTGGCATCTCTTTCAATTAGACGTCAACAACGCTTTTCTCCATTGTAACCTCGATGAGGAGGTCTATATGCTCCCTTCACCAAGTTATTACAAACAGGGGGAGACTCGTGTTTGTCGTCTTCAGAAATCCCTTTATGGTCTTAAGAAAACCTCTAGCAATTGGTTCTCTAAATTATCTTATATTTTACTTGTTGCTGGTTTCAACCAATCTCAGGCCGACCATTCTCTTTTCACCCGCTCTCAAGGTCAGTTTTTACCCTCATTCTTGTTTATGTTGATGACATTCACATAATCGGTAATGATCTCTCCGATATTAGTACTTTCAAAGTCATGTTTGCTTAGAAATTCCAACTAAAGGATCTTGGCAAATTGAAATATTTCATTGGCCTCGAATTTGTTCGCTCTCCCACTGGCATATTTCTTAATCAACGCAAATATGCTCTTAACATCCTCACTGATAGTGGTCATCTTGGTGCTCGTCCTGCCCACTTTCCCATGGAACAAAATCTCAAGCTCAATAATACTGATGGTGATCTTCTCTCCGATCCAAGCTCGTTTTGGCGACTCGTTGGACGTTTGATCTATCTCACCATCACTCGTCCCGACATTGTATTTCCAGTCAATATTTTCAGTCAATTTATGCACCAGCCTAGACGAACACATTATAATGCTATTGTATGTGTTCTTTGATACATTAGGACTTCTCCAGGACAGGGCTTATTTTTTCCTACTGCCAACACTCTTCAAGTCTCAGCCTATTCTGATTCGGATTGGGCTAGTTGTCCCCTCACTCGTCGCTCTACCACTGGTTTTTTCATTCAATTGGGCATTAGTCCGATTTTCTAGCACACTAGAAACAAACTACCATGTCTTGCTCCTCCGCTGAAGCTGAGTACCGTGCACTTACTTCCACTACATGTGAACTTACATGGCTCAAAACTATTTTAAATGATCTTGGAGTACCTCATTCCCAGCCTATGCTCTTATATTGTGACAATCAAGCGGCTCTTCACATTACCCAAAATCCAGTTTTCCATGAATGTACAAAACATATAGAAATCGATTGTCACATTGTTTGTGAGAAGTTACGAGTTGGCTTTTTTTTCACTAAGCATATTCCTACCCACAGTCAACTTGCCGATATCTTCACCAAAGCTTTGGGTTGTGAACATTTCCAAGATTTATTACGCAAGTTGGACATTACGGATCTCTATTGTAAGAACCCGAACCGTGATATATGGATTTAAATAAATAAGAGATGGGCAAATTGGGAATTTAGCAGGATTCGTCGACGAAGCCAGAGTTCGTCGACGAAGTCCATGTAAGTCTCGTCAACGAAGTTCAAAGGCTCGTCGACGAGGAGAAGTTGAGGAATTTCGGGAAACCGGGGATATCAGGACTCGTCGACGAAGTCACCATCTCGTCGACGAGTTATCTATATGACCTCGTCGACGAGTACAAGTCAAAGGGGTTATAAATAGAATTTTCTTTACTTCTCAACTAAGAAAACTCAAATATCTCTCTCTCTCTCTCTCTCTCTCTAGAACTCTCCCTACTCTCTATCTCTCTAGATTTCTTCATTGTTCGTCATTAGAATCGTGAATCTGAAGTTACCACGAGGATCGTGGAAGGATTCTCTACAAGTTCTATGGATCGGAGTCCCGTTTCGGAGATTTTCGGGTTTTGGCGTAAAATCGAGGTAAACTCGATTTTCAATTATGATCTGGTAGTTTTGTAGGAAACAATCTTGCGAATATATTCTGTACTGTGATTTGTAGGTTTTGGAACTCAGTTCGCTATCTAGGAACCTTAGAGTTCGATAATTGCTATTCGGGGAAAAGGTAAGGGAAATTGTGTTTATATCGGTTATTTTCAAAATCAGACTCGATAGAACTGTGGTTCACGGTTCTGTGTGTGTTTTGGCTACTCATTTGAAGGGATCTAACAAGGAAAACTATGGATTTTTCATGATTACTGTTTTGGGAAAAAAGGGGCAATAGGCTGCATCCCTGGTTTTGTTGAAAACCGAGTATATGTTGATTTATACTGTGTTATGGGGATGGTCGTACCTTGACTTGTTTAAATTGTATATGTTTGGAAAACCATGATTTAGATTACCAAATGGGTGTGATTTTTTTGGTTATATAAGCATTCATGTGTGTGTGATTGGTTAAATGGCTAGTAAGAACGAGGTTCTGAATTGGTTCCAATACTGAGAGAGTCCGATTCTATATCCGAGGGTGTGTGTTTATCACCTGCCATGTAGGCAAGAGTGTCCGGCTCTATATCTGAGGGCGTGAGCCTATACCTGCTGATCACCAAAGGGTGTGGATCCACCAATTAGCGCCGGTACGATGCCATGGGAGTCTGGGATTAGCCATGTGTCGGTGGCGCCGTGCTTCACAGGTTGGCTACGGGCCAACGTCAGATTATTGCAGACTAGCTTCGAGCCGAGGGGTGTGACGACACTAGGTAGATCGTGGGCGTGCGCATGCGTGCGTGTGCATGTATGCACTATGTAAAATTAGTATTAGACTGCATTTAACTGCATGTATGTTGTATCATGATAATACTCAAATGCCACACCGATATAACCTGTGTTCTTCCTTACTGAGAAGTGTCTCACCCCTACTGTACGTACATTTTTACAGGTCCTTCGAGTAACCGGAACTAGTGTCCTGGTGTAGGGAGCTTAGTGGCCAATGTATTGCGTTTAGTGCTTGGGTAAGTGCTAAGACTTTATTTTGATGGGTTTCCATTTTGGGATGTGTTGGGCACCCAATTGTATGTTGTATGATATAGCCTGTTTCTGCTCTTGTATAGACTCTGGTATGGTACTTGTTAGCCTTAGTGGCTACACCATCATTGTTTAATGTGTTTTGATGATATTAACCTGTATGTTGTTCCTAGTGTTTTCCTATCTTTGCAGATCATGTTTAGTACAGGTACTCGTACATGAATTATTGGATCGAAGGCAAAGATCGAACCGAGTAGACGTCAAGAAGGAAAGATCAAATGGACACGTACTCGGAATGACCCAAGCACAACCAAAGAAAGCTTAATTGTAGAATTATTTGTAATAAGAGTTGTGTGGGTTAGTATGTTTTGTAACTCTTGTGAGTATGTTTCTTGCATGATTTCTGAGTAAGAGTTGAGCAAAGCACATGCATACTAGGACACATGAGTTTATAGGATTGCACTAAAGACATAAATACAAACTCACCTTTCATAGCTTTCTAAGTTAAAACAAGAGTTTGTCAAATGAATCCTAAAACTCAAATATGTTTTCAAAGGAACAAGTTTTTAACATCCTAGTTTTAAAAACATTTTTATACTTAGTCCCGATTGTGTTAAAACAAGTTTAATGTCCTAAAAGTTCAAAGAAAGTCGAGTATATTTACAAAATGACATACTAAGCATATAAGATATCAAAATGGGTTTTCAAACGTATTTTATTAATTAAAATATCTTATATTCAAAAGGAAACTCATTTGGACAAGTTTGAATCTTCATTAGACTTAATATATTTCATATAATTTTGTCCAAGAATGATTTGAGTCATTAAAACACTTTTTGACAAGGAAAAACAAAGTAATCGTCACTGCCGTAGTGCAGTCTTAAGTCCTGAACACCTTACGGTATTTTGGGCATAACTTTTTATAGAAAAGTCCAAATGAGACGATCTTAGTGTACCTGGAAATTTAAGACAAAATGCCACAACTTTCATTTCGGTGACTTTTTCTTATTCAAGGACCTCGTCGACGAAATTCAGATTTCGTCGACGAATTCTGGGCAGAAGCGCTCCAACGGGCAGAAAACAGCTAGTTTGCCAAATAAAATATTTTTTCCTTCCCCCCAACGGCTAGTTAATGGCTCCTAAGGTTCTTGGACTATAAATACAAGCTATTAAACTTGTATTAACAAGGTTTTGAAGGTCTTTGATCATTGTTAGTAAAAAACATCATTTTATACAAAACCTAGCACATTGCATATTAGTTCTTCATTACATGTGCTCATTCTCTCTTTCTCACTTATTGTGTTTGATTCAATTCTTGAGAGAATAGTGTGAGGTTTGAGTTGTAAATCATATTTGTTCATTATAAGGAACATTCTTTGTAATCTTCCATCTTTTTGTAAAAGGTTCTTTGTGAACCGAATCGGTAAAGCCTCTTTGTGAGCGGTAGGGATTTGTTCCCAAGTTTGTAAGGCTTGCTCCGCTGTGGAAGGAGCGATTATAGTGGATTGTAGAATCCTTGGTTTGGTGCTAAGGCGTGGACGTAGGCTTGGTGCCGAATCACGTAAAAATACCGGTGTTGTTCTTTCTCTCCCTTACACTCTTTATTTTATATCTTGTGCATGATTTATATTTATATTTCGATATAATTTCTTGTATCTTGTCAAGAGTTTTTATTTTGTAGAAAAATACGTATTCCTCAAAAAGAGTCTATTCATCCCCCCTCTAGACTATATACTCTGGGTTGGTACTTCCAACAGTACTGCATATGTATATAGAAAGACCTTTTTCTGCTGCGTATGATCTGTTATGTTTGGATGTGTTTAGGGTGCTTGGGAACCCCACGGAGTTGAACCCTCATCCTTAGTCTTGTGTCTTTGGATGTTTTGTATGATGCAGGGACAGATTAAATTACATTTTCATCCCTGGGTCCCATTTTCTGGTTTGGGGCATGACATCCATGCTCCAACTTGAGAGGGAGTATTAGAGAAATATACCCTTTCCATATAGAAAAATATACACTTTCCATTTTTCAATTATCTCATGTATATATATATATATACCCTTGTATCCCTTGTAATATGTGTGCATCAATAAAGATTTTTATTTTCTCCTCTAAATTTAACAGTAGCTGATATCATGATGATTAAAATTTATTTTTGAAGAAAATATCATAATATAATAAAGAATTTTTCACATATTAGTTTTTAAAGTTACATATGAATTTCAGAGACAATCCAATATTATAACAAATTTTATTGAAATATCTTTAACCTGCTAGATTGCCAAATACTTGCTACATTGTAACAACTTCACATTCTTTCACAAAATTTCAAAGCAAAATAAGTCAATTATTTTGACAAAATCCAAGTGTGAATCGTCTCTGTGGAATCGTCAAATTTTAAGATATATAGTATAAAATTATATAGATTATCATTCAAATTTACATAAGTTTAAATCTAAAACCTAAATTCTATGCCTCTTAATACTATCTTAAATAAATTTACATAACGTTTATACTATTTTAAGGGCGGAAGAGAGAGGGAGCTCAATCTAGATTAGCAATGAAAATGAATTCAATATAGGAACTAAAGAAAAACAAAGGAAGATTATAGAAAATTGTTAATATTTTTTACGCAGCGTAAGCCTGTAATCAAATTATCATACAAGTTTAAGCATGTGAGAAGATGAACTGATAATTATGTGTTATGAAGGCAAAAAAAGAAGAAAGAGTTTTATACAATGATAAGACAAAGACAAAGAGAATGCAAAGGCAAAGTCTTACAAATTAACAATGGATTGATTAGAATGGGAACCATGTGGAATTTTTTGAAAATAAAAGATAAAAAATGCTTTAAGTATTACATTACAAATTGGGACATAACAAGGACTCAAATTTTAAATGAATGGACACTCAAATGATAACATAGGCGTTGTTACCAAAATTTGTCTGAAAAAATTTGGATCAAGCAAGACTTTGATCGCCTATCAAGTGCAAGAGAAAAATGACTTGGAGAACTTGGGGTGTATTTTCGAGAATCACTCTAATGTCCAAGATAGGGAATCTAAAAGGATTGCATGTTTACAATATTAAAAGTATAGATGAGAATGAGATAAGATGAGATGTCTTCCTTAGGAAGTCCTTTTTATAGGCATTCAAGACATCTTCCTATTGATTTCTCCACACTAATAGATTGCACTCAAGGATTACATTTTGGATAGGTTGCTAGGAAGTAAGGATTGGTGTGCTAACCTCCAACTTTAATTAATGGACGTTACCTTCTTGATATCTTTTTAATTTTTGACCTTATATTAATTAATGTCAAGTTTAATGCTAGGATCTCTTTTAATTTGCGAAGTATCAAATTTTTTCCTCTCATCTTTTAAGAATAATTTAATAATTGGTTGTTATATATATTGTAATAAGTACCTCCATTGATTTGGTTCAGTTTAATTATAAGCTCATAAACATAAAAAGTTAAAACCAAACAATATTGGAACAATCTTCACGAATCGTTCCTCGATCACAATCACCTGAAAAAGACCAAGTAAGAATGACTTGGAGAACCCGAGATCTACTCCGGGAGATCACTCTGATGTCTAAATAAGGGACTAATGAGAAGCTTTGAATTGCAATAGTAAAAAGAGTGAGTATGAGTGAGATGTTCTTACCTCTTCTCTTATAGCGGTAGAGGTTGGCCCTTCAATGATCCTGTTATTAATAAGTGTGTCATTATGAGTAAGCGGTTATAGGTAATTTAAGGGAGATTATGTAAGACATCAATAGTAGCTATCTTGTAACCGTACGTGAGACATCAAATGTTTATCTTATAATTGTCCAACCCCATGAGCGTTCCTATCAATTTTGAGTGTATCGGAAATAATTAAATAAACGGAATATTTAAATCAATTGTGGTTTAATTTTTGATTTGTAAATATTTTTGTGTCTAATTTGCCTGAATAATTAAATTTTCATGAGGCTTGGTGTGGATTATGGTGAGTAGGGAGTGGGGATGAAGTAGAAGGAGCTCAACCTCAGGCCCCAGCGCATTCACAACGAGAGCAACAAGCTAACCGGCTAGGCCTCAAAATATTTTTCGCCTGCACACTTCCTTACTTTGTCATTACTAATATTATTGCTATTAATTTTGTTTTTTTAAGAAAAAAAGTTGCTATTAATTTTTTTTTTTTTAACATAATATGTTGATGCAAAACTCATTAACTTTTGAAAATTAAAAAATGCTAAATATGAACAATTTTGCTTTTTTTTTTTTGTGATGAAAGAATGTGAGAAAGAAAATTAAATATATGGTAAATTAATAATTAAATTTTCGTTTTATATGTTATTGACATTCAATTTTCTTAATTTTTAATTATATTTAAATTACTTTGTTTCTTATTAGTATTTGATATACTTCCTTATTTTATTTCTTTTCTCTTTTCATTTCAACAAATCTTTAACCCAAACAAAATCTTAACTTTTTAACATAGGAATCACAATTTATATGGAACCTTAAGGCATGTTTATTTGTGAAAAATACTTTTTTTATTTTTTGTAGTTTTTGAAATAATCGTGCTTTTTTATTTTTTATTTATAGATTTTAAAATAATTAAAAACATTTTAACAAATATATTAGATAATATTAGCAATCATAGATTTGGGGGCTTGGATTTAAATTTGCATATATATTTTTTTCAACATTTTTTTACATAAATTTAGGGAATTATAAAATAATGTGGCATTTTTATGACTACTTTTTTAAAAAAAAAAAATAAAAAATAAAACTATTTTTATAAGCAAATTGTGTCTAAACTTCTATTGTTTTTCGTATAAGAACATATGCTTATTGTCTAAATTTAAAACTATATTTGTCTACAACCAATTAATGAACTATACCAAAAATAGAAAAAAAAAAACTCAAATAATTAAGTTCTATTTCTAAGAGTAGAATAATATGAGTATATAAATTTGATAGCTTACAAATATATATATATATATATATATATATATATATATATATATAGTTGATTTGAAAGTTGGCATGAACCAGATTTTGTTGACATTTTGACATCCACCAATAGCAAAATATTGACCGAATGTTTACAGCTTTACATTGTTAAAAGAAAAATAATAACCAAAATTGGAGACGACACGACTCCGCTGGGGATCGAACCCAGAATCTCTGGTTCCGTAGACCAGCGCCTTATCCATTGGGCCACGGAGTCTTGTTGATGTTGCCTGTAATAATAATTTCAAAAATGTCTTTTCTAAACCGCTATAAAATCTCATATTTGTGAATATTTGGTACTGCGTGTTTTATATCTGACAGTGTTGCACTAATGGAAACAAATACAAAATCACTCACTTTTGAAAATGGATTGATCAATATACCTAGTTTATAATATTTAATCAATTTTTTTATTTTTAAAAATAACTTGACATATTAATGTTTAATTTTAATTTTGAGATTTTTTTTATTAAATGTTTCTAATTTCACCTTAACAATACTAAATTATTTTACTTATATCTGACTGTTTGTATAGGAAAAGTGTTAACAATACAAGCCGCAATGCCACGAACTTCGTTTTATTTAGCACTAATTACTATTTTGCATCTATAGCATTTTATAAGAAGACGAGTCACTCTGTTGTAAAACGTGGATATTATACATGTGGATGACTATCTTAAGAATAAGTTATAACTTTTGGTATGCTCACATAATGGTTCATTATAGAATTGACATTTGGGATGCCAATATAATATTTGTCTATATATGAACATGTTTTACAATCAAAATTAAGGAAAAAAATATGATTAGCAATATCTAGTTCTTAAAAAACTAGACTGTTAAATTTCTATAGTTCCAAATTTCTTTACTTTAATTTTTTTATAATTCTCCATTTATTTTATTTACAACACGTTATCAGCACGATCAAGTCTCTAATGATATAACAGAATATTTTAAGTTTCGTTGGTATTATTTTAAGGTAAGAATCTTATTTTTTCTTTTTTTTTAACATTTGTTATCTATATAACTTTAGTTTTTTTTTTTTTTCAAACTTTATTTATGTGTTAACTATATCTCTATCTTGAATACGTGTCTTTAAATGTTTTTATGTTGAAATATATGTGAGAATAACATTCTCATTTTAATATTTACCTAACTTCGAATTTTTTATTTGTTTTGCAAAGTGACTTTATGATGTCAAACCTTACAAAACTTGAATTCGTTGTTCTTGATATTTCTGAAAGAAATTATTTACCATGGGGTACTTGATGTTGAGATTCACCTTAATACTATGAATTTTGGTAGTGCAATTGAAGAACAAAAACAAGCATCCCTGCAGGATTGTGTAAAGGCAATGATTTTCCTTCGACACCAACTCATTAGTCATTTGGAACAACTTGAAGGATAGATATGAATATAAAAAAAACGGTAATTCTTTCAAAAGTTCGATATGATTGGATACACTTACGACTGCAAAATTTTTTAAAATTGTAAGTGAATATAATTTAACCTTATTTAAAATTAGCTCTCAATTGAACTTATGTGGAGAAAAAACTTCTGATGGTGATATGTTAGGAAAAACATATTCAACTTTTCATGTCTCGAATGTGCTCCTACAAGAGCAATATCAAGAGTGTAGATTTACAAAATATTCTAAGTTAATTTCTCATTTACTGGTGGTTGAACAAAATAATGAGCTTTTATTAGAAAACCATCAATCTCGTCCAACTGGCTCAACACCATTCCCTGAAGTGGATGTGATTTTTTTTTAAGGTCGTGGACGAGGTCGTGGTGGTAGAAGGGGTCATGGTAGGAAAAATTGTTGGCCCCATGATAATCATCCTTCAAAATTTGAAAGCAAAGGTGCTGAAAATACTTAAAGGAAATGGGTAAAGAATAAAAAAAGTTATGAACAAAATAATAAAGTGCAAAATAATGATAATATTTGCTATAAGTATGAAACAAAAGATCATTAGTTTCGAATATGTCGCACTTCTAAACACCTAGTTAATCTTTACAAGGCATCGTTAAAAGGAAAATAGGAAAATGCTGAAGTGAATTTGAGTGAACCCATTGATGCTAAGTATGAGTCTCATTTAGATGTTGATTTTGATGAATCTGATTTTTTTTATGATCCTGGTGGCAAAATTGATCATTTGATTGGTGATGGAAATGTCTACTATTAAATTATCTTCATGTTTATGTTATATTGAAAAAATTAATTTATGTAATTTTTAAAAGTTTTGCATATAATATGCTTGGTAATATTTTGTTATCTTTCTTAATTCCTAAATTTTATTTTTCATTTACTAGATCATACAAAATAAACTTAATAAAATGGACGATGACCTGTATTTGGTGGACAGCGGCATGACTCACACAATTTTTCGTGTTAAAAAATATTTCTTGCAATTATCATTAGCTGAAATTAATGTTAATACAATATATGGCTCTACAAATGTAATAGAAGGCTTTGGAAGAGTTCATATTATGGTTCCAAATGAGACAAAATTATATATTAATAATCTATTGTATTCTAGTAGATCCCAAAGAAATCTACTAAGTTTTAAAGATATACGTCATAATAGATATCATGTTGAAATAAAAAATGAAGGAGATATGGAATATCTTTTAATTACACCTACAGTTTCAAACCAGAAGATCATAATGGAAAAATTTTCAAATTTTTCATCTGACCTATATTTCACAAAAATAAGGATGGTTGAATCAAATTTTATGCACCAGAAGTGCTCCAAGCCTAGAAGTTTTATACTTTGGCATGATCGTCTTGGTCATCCCCATTCAACTATGATACGACGAATCATTGAAAATACACATGGACATCCTTTAAAGGATCAGAAAGTTCTTTTACGTAGTGATTATTTTGTATTTCTTGTGTTCAAGGAAAACTACTTGTTAGACCTTCTCCATCTAAATTACCTTTAGAGTCTTCATCTTTTCTGCAAAGAATATAATGAGATATTTGTATCCGAATCCATCCATCTTGCGGACCATTTCAATATTTCATGGTTTTAATTGATGCTTCCACTCGATGGTCACATGTTTGTCTACTTTCAACTCGTAATGTTGTTTTTTCTAAATTTATTGCTCAAATAATAAAGTTAAGATCAAGTTTTCCTAATCATCCCATTCAGGCTGTCCGTTTAGATAATGCAGGTGAATTTTCTTCAAAAGCATTTTATGACTATTGCATGTCAATAGGAATAAGTGTTGAACATTCTATGACACATGTTCATACACAAAATGGTTTAGCGGAATCCTTTATTAAGCGTTTACAATTTATTGCTAAACCTATGCTTATGCGATCAAAACTTCCTGCATCTACTTGGGGTCATGCTATAGTGCATGTTACGTCTTTGATTAGAATTAGACCAACTGCATATCACAAGTTTTCACCTTCACAGTTTGTGTTTAACCACCAACCTAATATATCTCATCTTAGAATTTTTGGTCGCGCAGTATATGTTACTATTACACCTGCGCAAGAAGTAAGATGGGACCACAGCGTCGATTTGGTATTTATGTTGGTTTTGATTCTCCTTCTGTCTTTAGATATCTTGAACCACTAATACGTGATCTTTTTAGAGCAAGATTTTTAGATTGTCAATTTGATGAATTAATTTTCCCGTCATTAGGAGTAGGAAAAGGTAAAGGATTAAAAACACAAGAAATTTGTTGGAACACTCCAACTTTGTCTAATCTTGATATACACACAAATCAATGTGAACTTGAAGTTCAAAGAATAATTCATTTGCAGAATGCTGCAAATCAATTATCGGATGTTTTTACAGACACCAAAAGGGTCACTCAATCACATGTTCTGACCGCAAATATTCCTACTAGATTGATTTGTTCCTAAAGAATAATGGGAATAGTATCTAATGAATCTAAAATGCGCCAGAAGCGTGGTAGACTAATTGGTGCAAAGGATACTGTTCCTCAAAAGAAAAGGGAAATGAATAAAAGTGACACTCCAAAAGAGGTCATTAACACTAAAGAAGAAGTTAAAAGAAATATAGATCAACAATCTCATATTTCCACAGAAGCAACACCAAAAGTATTTCCGGTACCGAAAAATTATGAGATCTCATTAAAATTTGAAAATATACGGAGAAGAAATGAAGTTGTTGTTGACAATGTGTTTGCATATGCGATTGCTTCAAAAATTATTAATGATAATGAGCCTGAACCTCAAACTGTAGAAGAATGTCGATATTGAAATGATTGACCAAAATTGAAAGAAGCAATACATGCTGAGTTAGACTCATTAGTCAAACGTAAGGTATTTAGACCAGTAATCCAAACACTTGAGAATGTCAAACCTATTGCGTATAAATGGGTTTTTGTACGTAAAAGAAATGAAATGGATGAAATTGTGAGATACAAGGCATGTCTTGTAGCACTAGGTTTCTCACAAAGGCATGGTATAGATTATAATGAGACCTATTCTCCTTTTATGGATGCAATTACTTTCAGATTTCTGATTAGTTTAATGGTTTTTGAAAGACTTGACATTCACCTTACGGACGTAGTAACAACTTACTTGTAGGGCTCATTGGATAATGACATATATATGAAAACCCTGAAGGATTTAAAATGTTTAAAGCATATAATCCAAAACAACAGCAAATGTATTTTGTTAAATTACAAAGATCCTTGTATGGACCGAAGCAATCTAGACAAATGTGGTACAATCATCTAAGTGAATATTTGTTGAAAATTGGATATGAAAATAATCTTATCTATCCTTCTGTTTTTATCAAAAAAAAAAATTCTAGATTTTCTATAGTCGCAGTTTATGTTGATGATATCAACATAGTAGGAACTCCATAAGAGATCTCAGCAACTACTGACTACTTAATGAAAGAATTTGAAATAAAAGCCCAAGACAAAATTTTGTCTTGGTTTTCAAGTTGAACATTTAGCAAGTGGAATTCTTATTCATCAATCATCTTATGTAGAAAAAAAATCTTGAAATAATTTTATATGGATAAATCTTATCCATTAAGCTCCCTATGGTTGTTCGTTCACTTGATATGAAAAAAGTTCTTTTTCGTCCTCGAGAAGATGATGAAGTAATCCTTGGTCCTGAAGTACCCTATCTTAGTGCAATTAGAGCACTCTTGCATCTTGAAAATTGCATTAGACCAGATATAGTTTTTACAATAAATTTGCTAGCAAGGTTTAGTTTTACACCAATTCAAAGACATTGGAATGGAGTAAAACATATTCTTTTCTATCTTTGCGGCACATCTGATATAAGTTTGTTTTACCCAAAAGGAGTAAAGTCTGTGTTGAAAGGATATGCTGATGCTAGATATCTTTCTTATCCTCATAAAGTTCGATCACAAATAGGTTATATTTTTACATGTGGTAATACTGTTATCTCATGGCGATTTGTAAAGAAAACGATCACTACTACCTCTTCAAACCATTCAAAAATATTAGCAGTTCACGGAGCAATTCGTGAATGTGTATGGTTAAGAACTATAATCCAACACATTAAAGGGACAAGTGGATTATCATTGGAGAATGACAAGCCAACAATATTGTACGAGGACAATGCAGCATGTATTGCACAAATCAAAGGTGGGTACATAAAAGGTGATAGAACTAAACATATTTCACCAAAGTTCTTTTACACTCATAAACTTCTGAAGAAATAAGATGTTGACATTTGTAAAATTCGTTCAAGTGACAACTCAGCAGATCTATTCACAAAAGCATTGTCAACTTCAATTTTCAAAAAGCATATACATAACATTTGAATGCGATAACTTAAGGACATTTCTTAACTGATTCTATTTTTTAGGGAAAATATGAATACTGTACTCTTTTTCCTTCGTTAAGGTTTTGTCCCATAGGGTTTTCCTTAATGAAAGTTTTAATGAGATATATTCATAGTGTATAGTCATCAAAGGGGAAGTGTTGTAAAACGTGTATATTATACATGTGGATGACTATCTTGCAAATAGGTTATAACTTTTGGTATGCCCACATAATGGTACATTATGAATTGACCTTTGGGATGCCAATATAATATTTGTCTATATAAGAACATGTTTTACAACCAAAAGTGAGGAAAAAAAGATGATTAACAACATCTAGTTCCCGAAGAACTAGACTGTTGAATTTCTATAACTCTAAATTTCTTTATCTTAATTTTTCTATAATTCTCTTTTTATTTCATTTACAACATCCATTTTTTATTTTTCTAAAATTTAACCACTTTTAATAGACTAAAGTTAAATCCATGATAATTCTCAATGTAACGACTTTGTATTGCCAATATTACCTTTCAACAAGCATTCACTCAACAGTAAAATTACACATAAACCATTGATAATTATAGAAACCTGTTCATATTTGTTAGATTACCACTTTACTTAAAAGCTTAAGTTGTTAGGTTGTGGGCTAACAATGTATATCAAGATTTAACACTCCCCAGCACGTGCAGCCCGATATCACGTGAAGAGATAAACATATGATAAATAGCACCCATAATAAGGAATGTAATATTTATTTTTTTAAAATTGCGGGCAACAAGATTAGAACTCAGAACCTCCTGATAACGTTAGATTACTACTTTACCTAAAAGTTTAAACTGTTAGATTATGGGCCAACAATGTATATCAAGCTTTTACAATATTCACTTTAGAATTAAATCATTTTTCTCTCAATTTCTCAAGTCTCCTAGTTTTCCTCCATTGAATATTTTTTTTACTACATTTCCCAACCTCTCCATTTCTCTATTCTTCTACTATATATATCCCTTATTTCGAATGTTACTCCACTAATCATTTGTGCAAGTGTGTTTTTTTTTGGGGGGGCTTTTTCATGCCCTAATTCATCGTTCTTTAAATTGTGTTATGAATTTGAAGTATTTGCTAAATTATTAAATTCGTGGTTTGTTGATATATTAAAAAGCCTAAAGATGCGAAGGAAAACAAATCGAATAATGGTGCTATCTCGAAAAGCTCTATGGAGAAAGATGTGAAGGAAAACAAAACGAATAATAGTGTTGTCCTGAAAAGTTGTATGCTGAGAAGTTTGAGTATTTTAAATGCGATGCGGAATTTTTAGAAAGTCAATTTGATTTGTGAAAGGGATCGGGTGAGAAATTTGGTAGGATATAGGAGATTGATACTTACAAGTTCATTATTTTAAATTTACTTCTCCCAACAACTAGAAGTACATATCACGCTTTTGGGCACCTTTTTATGTTATTGGCTTGACATTTTTTTTGTTTGTTATCTTTTGACATTGGACATTTGTATGAAAAGAATAATTTCCTATGAAAAAAGAGATTTTGTGTACATATATAATATGAGTCTCTTTTTGATAAGTAAGAAGAAAAATAAGTAATAAAAATTAATTGTTATATTTTTTATGGGTTTCGTATGTTACCAAAAATATTAATAAAAAATAGGACAAAAGATAACAACTTCTCCTGAAATTTGACAAAAAGACATTAATCTCCCTCAAGATTTTATAATATCACAAATATTTTTTTATGAAATTTCAAGAATTTCAGCCCTTCCTAAAGTTTGCATGTTGAAAAAAGATAACATTTTCATCAAGCCCGTCTCTTGCTAGTGGGCCAATCTCTTCCAAGTTCCAACTCGGACCAAAATAAGCTCACCGAAGCCCAAGAATTTTCAAGCATTGAGCCCACATGATGTTTTACACGGGCCTAATGATCGGCCCACAATAGCCTTATGCAATCCAAGATGGATATTGGGCTCTCCTAAAAATTTGTACTCCACTTCTTTGATCTTTCCATGGATGAGCAACGTGATAAGACTCAAACTAGTTATCCTAGGGCTTATTTAGTATCATTATTATTTTTTATTTTTTATTTCTAATCCTGCATAGAAAGAAAAAGGAATAACAAATGTGTTCATTTATGTTGTTGATTTTTTGTTTCTATTGTCGATTTTCTACCGTCTACAAAAAAAACTGAAAGCCAAATTTTATGGTTTCCAATGATTTTGACAATATGTGGTCAGAAATTCTAATATCTAGAAATGACTCTTTTGGATTAAGTCATTCACTTTACATAGTTTTAAATTAAAATTAAAATTAAAATAAAATGATCATATGAATTTAAACACAATTGAATGAAAAATATTCATAAAAATTTCAAAAAAAAAAAAAAGAATAAAGCAAATTACAAAATATTATTATTAACTTTCAATTGTAAAATATTTATTATTAAGTGAAATAATTACAATAATTTTTATTTTTATTATAGTTTTTAAAATATGTACTATTTTACAATTTTTATTATTTTATATCATATTTTTAAAATATTATTTAATTTAAAGATAAAAATGAATATTTTTAACTAAAATTTAATTTATTTTAGTTTTATAAATAATAATTGATGGTTTTTTATTTTTTAGTTTTTGTTTCTAATTTTTGTTTTTGTTTCTAATTTTCATTTCTGCATTTTTTGGCAACAATATCAAACATCTCTTTAATTGCCATCATTATTACTAAGGTGGTGTTTGATAATTAAAAATTAACTCTAAAAATTAAAATCATAATCGTCAATTACTATCCCTAGTATTTGCTTTGTGGTAATTTAATTCCAATTCTTATTCTAGTGGAATGAGATTTTGCTTTTACATACTTTTTGATTCTTGTCTATTACTCCAAAAACAAATCTTAATTTCTGAAAACACAATATTTACTCTATCACGCATGTGTACGTATATAATATAATATACCATGTTACATAAATTTTAAAAATAATATTAATATTACCATATCATTAAATATAAATATATAATCATGTACTCTAATATAGACATAAAGTTGTAAAAAAATGTGACATTTAGATCTTTAGTTATTTAAGTTATCAAAAGAAGCACAAATAAAGAAGAAATATGTAAATAAATAATTTTTGGTTTCAAAAATTTATTATGGTTTAAATAAAAATAATTTTAAAAATAAATGTTAATTTTGAATAAGAAACCAAAAATTATCATTTATCAGATTTACTATGAGGATCTGAAATTAGTTGATTTTATCTTTTAGAAGTTAATCATATAATTTGGGAATTTGAATTTCGAGACTAGAATTTGAATTTATGTAGATTTAATAGAAATTTAATACAATTTTGTATTATATTTTATTCAAATTAACACAAATTCAAAGCTATAAATCGAATGCAATGATTCCAAAGTTGCCTTCGTATCCATTTGTTAAGATTAGGGGTGACCACAATTTGGTTAAAACCGAATTAATTGAGTAAATTTGGTTGGTTCAGTTTTGTTTTCATTTTCGTTGAATTTTAATTTTCAGTTTTCAGTTCGATTTTTGGGTTCGGTTAATTCAGTAATAATATAAATTAATAATAATTATATATTAAAATATTTTATTGTTGCAGGATAAAATTGGTGGTGACTTGCGACATCACTCTTTGACTTCCTATGACCTGAAAAGGATGGAAACACAGCAGGCTTTGAGGACTCGAGGTGTACTCTGGGGGATCACTCTAATGCCTAAGTAAGGGAACACTTCAAAAAGGTTGAATGCAACAGTAAAGTGGGTTAAAAGTGAGTTACCTTAGCTTGTTTGCATCATCATTCTTTATAGTGGCGATGTTTGACCCTTGGGGTGATTCGTCATTATGATGCGGGGGCGTGGATCATTCTAGAGGTTTAAAGTGTCAGCGTGGATCACTTTAGGCGTTTAAGGCGCCAGCGTGGATCTCTCCCTTCATTATTGGATTAGAGCTAATTGCTCTTACTAGAGGATTTGACTTAGGTTGTGATTGTTGGGTTTTGACTTCCTTTTATAAGCTAATATATTTAGGGCATATTAGTCCCCCCCCCCCCCCTTTAGTTTCCAAGTTTTGAACCATGTTCCCAAAGTTGTTCCTGTTAGGCTTTTGTGGAGCCTAATTGTGTTTGATCTGGGTGATGAACCGATCTAAGGTAATAATGCGTGGTTTCTTAATAGAAGACTTCTTACTTGGGCTTAGTCCATTGAGCGAAGGCTTAGGCCAATTTTTTTTAACACCCTCTTCACCTACTTCTTTATCTATAGCTTGCTGAGCCAGATTTGGGGTGTGCTCGGCTTACCCAAGCCAATCTTGTGGCACTCCTGGCTTTGTCGAGCCGAACTCGACGGGGCATCGACTAGTCCGAGCCGAGGTGGATGCAATCATGGCTTTGCCGAGCCGATTTGGCGAAGTAAATTTTCATTGAGTATTTGTGCTGAGCTGTTTATGTTGAGCTGTTCTCGCCAAACTGTTTTTGTCGAGCTGTCCTTCGTGGGCAACTTCTGCTCGCTCTTCAAGGCAATTCTTGCTGAGTTCTTTTTGTCGAGCTGCTCTTCGTGGGCAACTTCTACCGAGCTACTCTTCGTGGGCAACTTCTGCTAAGCTGCTATTCAAGGCACTTCTTGTCAAGCTGTTTTTACCAAGCTACTCTTCGTGGGCAACTTCTGTCGAGCTGCTCTTCAAGGCACTTCTTGCCAAACTGTTTTTGCCGAGCTACTCTTCGCGGGCATCTTCTGCCGAGCTGCTCTTCAAGGCACTTCTTGCCAATCTATTTTTTTCGAGCTGCTCTTCGTGGGCAACTTCTGACGAGCTGCACTTCAAGGCACTTCTTGCCAAGCTGTTTTTGCCGAGCTGCTCTTCGTGGGCAACTTCTGCTGGGCTGCTCTTCAAGACAATTCTCGTCGAAAATATTTTTGTCGAGCAGCTCTTCGTGGGCATTTTTTGCTGAGCTACTCGTCGTGACATTTCTTGCTAAGTTGTTTGTCGTATCATTTCTTGCTGAGCTGCTCTTTGTGCGCAACTTTTGTCGAGGTGCTCTTCAAGGCAATTCTCGTCGAGCTACTTTCTCCGAGCAGCTCTTCGTGGACATTTTATGTCGATCTACCCTTCAAGGTAAATCTTGCTGAGCTATTTATGCCGAGCTGCTCGTCGTTGGGTATTTTTTTGTTTAGTGAGTCGTGCTCACTTGTTGGCGGTTATATGGCCTCACGAGTTGTGCTCGTCAATTGGGCCTTCTTTGCTTAATGAGTTATGCTTATTTGTTGGGCATTCTTCTGGCCTCACGGGCTTTGCTCGTCAGTTGGGCCAATCTCGCCTAATGAGCTATGCTCATTTGTTAGACAATCTTCTAACCTCATGAGCTTTTCTTGTTAGTTGGCCTGATCTCGCCTAATAAGTTATGCTCATTTATTGGGCAGTCTTCTGGCCTCACGAACTTTACTCGTCAGTTGAGCTGATCTCGCCTAATGAGCTATGCTCATTTGTTGAGCAGTCTTCTGGCCTCACGAACTTTACTCATCAGTTGAACCGATCTCACCTAATGAGCTATGCTCATTTGTTGGGCAATCTTCTGGCCTCACGAATTTTTCTTTTCAGTTGGGCTGATCTCACCTAATGAGTTATGCTCATTTGTTGGGCAGTCTTCTGACCTCACGAGCTTTGCTCGTCAATTGGGCTGATTTCGCCTAATGAGCTATGCTCATTTGTTGGGAAGTCTTCTGGCCTGACGAGGTTTGCTCGTCAATTGAACCGATTCTTCTTTGTCTAATGAGTTATGCTCATTTTTTGGACTAAAATCGAATAGCGTGAGAGAAAATGCAGTTGTAGGTATGTATGCAAAATTTGATAATTTAATAAAGGCACATAAAATGTTCGAGTACATGACTAACAGAGATGCAATTTTATGGAACAATTTTCTTGGTCATGCTAGATTAGGTAAGAACCCCCTAGGGCATTGGTATGTGAGACATCTAGGGGAGTGTAGGACTGAAACTTACTTGTATGTCCTAACCCCTAAGGCTGCTATGCAACTTATTACTCGCTTGCCCCTTCCTTATTTTAGAGGCCTCCCCCATATCCTTTGAACTTTTTCTTTTTAGATAAGTTTGCTTTCTTCTTGTATCCATTCTCTTCCAGATTAATATACTTCTACGCTCTTGCCATCAGCTTTCTATGTCAATTGGGGGTCTCTTTCCTAAATAAAACAGGAAGTTTCCTGACTGAAGGACCGTGGTCAGGGCTGTCAACGTCACTCCAATGTCCAGGTTGCGGATCTCCACGGTCGCGGTGACGACGCGGTGTATGAACTTTTTTAGTGTCTCCCTTTCTCCCTAAACCATGCTCATCAGATGAGCCGACGTTTTGACGATTCTCTGACTACTAAGGAAATGGTCGGTGAAACGTTGCTCCATCTCCGAGAAAGAGCCAATTGATCCAGGCTGTAGGATTCGGTACCAATCTTTGACACTACCTTTAAGGGTTGCAGCAAATTCTCGGCACATGATGGCATCAGGTGCGCCCTACAATTGTATCAACTCCTTGAAGGTGTCCAGATGATCGATTGGGTCAAACAAACCCTCAAATCTTTCAAAGGTTGGCATTTTGAATTTGCTAGGCAGCTGGACCTCCACAACTTCTTTAATGAATGGCGGCTCCGAGGATCTTAGAGAGGCTTCCCCGTAAAAGGGGTTGGTCCGGCCTTCTTTCATCATCTTCTTAATTTGGTCTATCTTTTTAATCCTTTCCTCCAACTCAGTCAATCTTTGCTCGTTGACTCCTATGCTATTCACATCTTCACCTTCTTATAGTGAGGTTAGTTTTTTCCTCACTCTCTTTTAGTTCATCTGCTTTCTTAGGTGGGTTAGGGCTAACTTGTTGTCGGTGGGGGACATGCTTTTCCTGACTCTTTTGCTGTAAAAGTAGGTTGAACATATCTTTCATCGTCTTTTGGAAGGCAAGAAATTCCTCCCTAGTGACTCCTGAATGTTCTGCGGGTATGGAGTGGATGGACTGAGGTGATTCTTTTCCAGCAGTAAGGCCAGATCTAGAGTCATGAGTGGTTGGCATTATTAGAATGTTGGAGGTCGAGAGCAAGATGAGTACCTCTCAAAAGTAAGTTCCCATAGATGGCGCCTACTAATGTGGGATAAAATTGGTGATGACCTGCAACGTCGCTCTCCGACTTCCGATGACCTAAAAATGATGGAAACACAGCAGGCTTTGAGGACTCGGGGTGTACTTCGGGGGATCACTTCAATGCCTAAGTAAGAAAACGTTTCAAAGAGGTTAAATGCAATAGTAAAGTGGGTTAAGAGTGAGTTACCTTGGCTTGTTTGCATCACTCTTCTTTATAGTGGCGAGATTTGACCCTTGGGGTGATTCATCATTATGACGCGGGGGCGTGGATTACTCCGGAGGTTTAAAGCGTCAACGTGGATCATTCTAGGCGTTTAAGGCACTAGCGTGGATCTCTCCCTTCATTATTGGATTAGAGCTAATTGCTCTTGTTAAAGGATTTGACTTGGATAGTGATTGTTGGGTTTTGACTTCCTTTTATAAGATGATATATTTAGGTCATATCATTTATATATTTTATATACTATACATTTATTTTTATATATATAATTTATATTTTATATATACTAAAATTCTATATTTTATATATGTATTTAAATATTAAATCGATTAACCAATTTAACCGAAATTCGGTTCGATTGATTTTGAATTCGGTTAAATATGGAATTTCGATTGGTTCAATTAATGAAGTCTTTTAACCAAAATTTTTCGATTAATTAATCAAATTCACCAAACTGATTGCTCACCTCCAATAGAGATTGTTTGTGATTAACTTGATCGTGAATTCATCTCTAATGGGACGTAAAATTTATTAATTGCATGTTCAATAACATTGTTAATAAATCAATCAAGGAGAAAATATATATTCTTATATCTTTTAAAATACAAAATTTTTCATTCTTCAAAATGTTCTATGACTTAAGTTATAACATTAATGAGCAAGTATTTTCAAAAAAATTAACTTTATAATCTTTTTTTAAACGTTCTTACTTTTATTTTTTAATTTTCAATGACGTACAAAATTCTATATACTGAAAATTAATTTCTATCTTATTTTCTTCTTCTTTTTTCATAAATAAAATTTCTTAACCGAAGGGAGCTTGAAAGAAACAAAGTTTATATTAATTAATTTTTCAATTTCAGAATAGCATTTATTTTTAAAAAAAATTAATTTTGTAAAAATTCTTAAGACCTTCTAACTTTTTTTTTCTTTACAATTTAAAAAAAAAATACAAAACGCAATTATGCAAACATCTTTTCAAGTGAACGACATTAGTTCATGCTTTGTCATTCAAAAAATTGATAGAACTGAGTGCCGTAATTCAATTTTTAAAGTTGACCATTTTATTCGGCGCATCAATAAGATTTTCAAGGGAGGAATTCAGTGAAAAAATAGAATTTTTCTCGTACGAGGTCAGGAGATAAATCATTGGACCAATAATTCGAGTACTCAATCACGATTACTAATTATAAAATTATTAAAATAAGGAATTCCCTATCAAAGGAAGAAAAAAAAATTGGAAGTCACATGCTCTTGAGAAATAGGAAATTGTGGGCTACCAAACGATGAGCTCTAAAACAAAATTAGCATGTTCTCCTTTTAAGGGAATTAGACCAAAGAAAATTAATATTAACCAACGTTGTAAAATTTACTTTTACTAATGTTGATGTGTTGATGACGTGTGCCCTGATGATGTCATACATTTTATGTATTATTTATTTATTTTATTTTCTGTGGGCACGCATGACATCATGCATGCGTAACTGAATATTCAATGAATCATTTTTTTTTTTCACTTTTAATTATACATTGAATATTCATTGTTTTGTTAAAAATAATAATAATTAATTGAAAATAAGTATAATATTTAATATGTTATAAATTTTTTTATTTCTTTTGAAGCTTTAATTATATTTAAAATTAATTTATATATATATATATATGGTGAAATAGTGAAAAAGTATTATCTCTAGGGTTTTTTTTTTTTTCTACGGAGACTAAGACCTTGTTTGGAACTTTAAAAATATGAGAAGGAAAGAAAAAGACAAAGAAATTCAATTTCTCATGTTTGTTTATTGAGAAAAGTGAAAAAGACAATAAAAATATATCAATGAACAAAAATTTGGTTTTTATATCATTAATATTTATTTTTTAAAAATTTATAATCATATTAGAACTAACTTCTATTTTAGCAATATTTGATATAGAGAGAAAAATAAAATAAAAAATGAGTATTATTATTATTTTTCTTATTTTCCTTCTCTCCTTTTCCCACTATAGCCTAATACTCGTTAAATTGCACCAAATTCATGTGTACCAAATTTTGTATTAATTAATTAGTTGAACAAACTTTTTCCATTCTTTGGTTGTGAAACAAAACAAGGACCAAGTGTAGTTAAATTTAAACCACACAAAGGGCATAAAAATCAAACAGTTGTACGAAATATTAATGTGTTCTTAATTATATATACCTTTTTTCTATAAAATCTACTTCTATATTAATTAATTTGCAAAGCATATTAAGGGAAAAAAATATTTAGAAGCTCGATATACGTTAAGTCTCTATCAGTTCAATAAAATGCAATTTATAAGTATGGTTGAGATTATATGGTTATGTATCATTTTATTAAATAAAAGCTCGTGATCAAAACGCATCTAACCCTTTGCCACATTTATAGTATTTTATTATACTATCCATTGAGATAATAGTCTACAAATCTACATTAGCTATTAACCAATTACAATTCTCGACGTAAACTGGGCGATAACGCCTATTCTCGTCGGACCAATTAGCACAAAACAAACTTAATTAAATATTAAATACAATTAAATAATCAACACCTTGATGCCTATTTTGAACTTCCTAATATTTTCTAATGCATCCCACCCACTAACAGCTGTGCCCCCAATGTACGCTGCATACTCTTCTCATTAATTATTATTATCATCTCAAATCCATTTCAAAGTCAATTCTCCTTTGACAATAATTATGAATATAACTTACAAAATTTTGTGATGTCAATGGGATGAATAGTATTTGGAGCTATTCCTCTTTTAATACATTAATACATAGTTTTTTTTTTGTCAAGATATAAAAATAATTAAAAATGTAAATTCAATATATTTATATATCAGATGATCGAAATGATCGATCGAGTGACTCGAGAACAGAACATATGATATCGCTCGGGCCGATGATGGTAAAGGATAATTTTAAAAAGGAAAAAAGAAAAAAAAAGGTTTTCTTTCCAGCTTTGATTTGATATTTCCTGTTATTAAATATACAAGTTACGTTACGTAGAGCGCTGCGTCGTATTTATTGCATGGGGCTTAAGTCAGTGAATCTGCACCGTTGATTCGGATGACGCGGTATCTCCGCCACCTGATTTCATTTACCGGATTCCTGATGGAGGCAGCGAGAGCGAGCGTGCGTTCCGTGTGGCGTGGATAGCGTGTGCGCGTCCGTTCTCCCGTGGCGCGTGGACCGCTGATCCTCGTCGGCGCCGTTCGAGACCGGCTATCCCGGTTAAATTAAAACCCACAACCAAACAGAGCCCCACATGAGGGGAAATTACGGAAAGGCCCTCGGACGACACGAGTTAGGAGTGATTCGTTTTCCGTTAGACCGTCTCCACCAACTTTTAAACGGGCGGCATTTCCCCATAAAGTGGGCTTTTGATGACGAAAATACCCTTGGAACCTGTTTAGTTATAGTTTAGGCAGGGGGTTGCGCACCGTATCATGAGATCTTATGGGGAAATGGGAATATAAAAATTAAATATTTAGTAGATGTTATTGACATTTTTATACTTTAAAAAATACGATTGGCATCTTACTTTTATTTTTTAATTAATTAAATACTACTTTTATTTTTTTGGATTTTAACTTTATATTATTAATTTTATTTTACAATAAATAAAAAAAATACAAATTCATAATTTTATTGTGTAAAAAAAATTTAAACAGTGCAAATCATTTTATTTTATTTTTTAAAATACCAATAACATCTTTATATATTTATGGATTACGCTATTATCGTTGAATGAAAAAAGGTTACCGCTACTATTTTTTTTTCTCAAATAATCAGTTAATAAAGAAATATGTTATTAACATTTCAAAAATAATCACGTGGGTCTATGTCGTCACAAACCCGCAACACAGTATTTTTTTTAAAAAATACCACGTACAGTTTGTCATTTTTCTTGAAAAATTAAATGAAAAATTTGCCTAATTTTTTTTTATCTGTAAAATTAAAAGTATAGTAAAAGTCAAAATATAAAATTATCATCTAATACATTCAAAAAAAATACTGCGATTAGAATTTCTTTGAGTACCAATCGCGCTTCCATAATAAATTTGTCCATTTTTTCTTTGTTTATGTCTTAAGTCAAAATTAAGGAGTAAAGTTAAGATTTAATACATTAAAATTTAAATGTGAAGTGTTAGTACTATTTTTCAGAATGTTAATAACACTTTTACTTTCCCCTAGTCTCGAAAAATTATACGAGGGACTTCCCCTTCACGTGTTTGTATGCATGTTTTCTACATTCTAAGCATATTGAAAATGAATTCCTCTCTTTATATGTTTGATATTAACGAATGTAATATCAATTTATCACATATTTAACATCTAATAAACAGAAAAACGGATAAATAAAAAGGTAAGTCCCTTGCATAATTTCTTTCCGAACTATCTATATTTTTATTCATCTACATTGTTAATGAAGGGTAGATGAAGCAATTTTCAACTTATAATTTCTTTTATTCAGCTTTTTAAAATGGCCTTCATCCTATGAATAATTTTTAATCAAAAATTAATGGATCATAAATATTCAATTTATTTAACAATACAATTTTCATATAATTTTTAAATTTTTTAGCGTCCAATTATCTCCCTAATTCTCATTATTTCCTCAAAAGTAGTAAATTTAACATCGTAACTGTGTCAATCGACAACTAATTATTAACAAAAAAAGACATATTTACTTCAAAATGAAGCTTATTTTAATTCCTAAAATTTAAAAATATTTTAAATTTTTTTAATAATATATCATCTAACGCAAAAAATTCCTTTTCTTGAATTTAGTAGGACCAACTTGTAAAATTAAGCTGACTGAATACCAAAAATAAAAATAAAAATACCTATTTAGGGGAAAAGATAATTGCCTAAACTAGAGATATAAAACGCACTTATTTTATAGGGAAAAAAAATATGTGGTGTGGGCTTAAGAGGTGGAGTTAGGTTAGGAACAAGTGGAAGATAGGCTGGATGCCGACACGTGGCAGCACAATAGGCTTTGGCACCATTAGGAGGGAAGGAAGATAAAAGGTTGTTTGGATGGTTTAGTTGGCACCCAATGTCACATTAACTTTTTGCCCACACGCAACCTCCGTATAGTTATAAAAAAAAAAAAAAAGATTGCCTACCGTAAGAGATGACACCGTGGCCCATTGAAATGACGTAATTGACCTCTCTTGCATTTTGAATAAGGGAAGAAAATCCACTATAGAAAAAATCCATGGAGTCAATTTCAAAATAGTTGATTTGATGCGTATGCTCAATGTATTGATTCTAGAGTAACTCTGAGGGGCAAAAAAGGGCAAGTTAAATAACTTTTTGTTTGAATCGAGTTAAATTTTAATTTCTAAAAATATATATTTAATTTTATACACATTTCAAATGCGAAACGAAAGATTCAATCTCGTCTAGTTCTACGATTTGATAAAAAATCTATTTAGTATATTTAGATTATTATTTTTAGACAGTAAAAACAGTATGAAAAATATAACTTTATTTTAAGTGTTACATTGAAAAATTACAATTCCTAAATTTCTTCTTTTCAAAAAGTTGTTTAATAGATTAATAATGATTAGTTGCTTTTCATATTATGTTTACAATAATAGATTCTTATTAATAAACAAAAAAAAATGCATATGGCTAAAAATTAAAAATAAAAACTATATGTTTGAATGTTAATTGTAACACCAAAAAAGGATATGCTTGGGAATGTAAAAAAAATAAAATAAAAAATAAAATAAAATAAAATTAAACTATTAAATAATTAATTAATTTAAAAATAAATAATTATTATTAATTTAATAATATAATATAATAATATATATATGGATACCTGAACGATCTAATATCCTTCAGGATTTACTACGCCAATCTCTCACGTCTCTCTCTCTCTCTCTCTCTCTCTCTCTCTCTCTTCTCCTCATGTCTCTGTCTCGTCTCCTCTCCCTCTCTCCTCGATTTTCTCAATCAAATGGGCGCCGATCGAAAAACAGAAAATACCGTTGGGATCCTATCTTCGCCACCGACATTTTCACCGAAGTGGATTTGTCATAGAAGCAACGTAGACATCATTCATGGAGTAACATAACCTCTCACTCTCTCCTCAATTTTTTCTTAAATCTCCAATCAAATCGACGATTGGATACCACCACAAGGTCCTAGGTTCGATCCTCGTCATGTTGGCCGGAGCATATTTTTAATTTGGATTTCCTATACACCACTCCAAGGCCAAGATAGGATAGTGGAAATATGTCCATTAATTATTTTTAAAGATTAATTAGTATTGGGAGTGTGTGGGCGCAAAAAATATTAAAATAATAATTATTATGGAAAGTTGAATTGATTGGTTTGTGAAAAATGTGAATTTTAGGGTTTTGAGCGTTGAACGCTGCGAGACGCAGAATTTGGGTATTTTAACGAGATCTTAGTAAGTCAGGTAAGGGGAATAAATTATAACAGTCGATTTTGAGAAATATTGATTGAATTATTATGTGAAAATAAAATATGATATTTTACCTGAATTTATTATGTTATTAATATCAGATAAAATGGTGTGACATATTAGTTATACTGAAAAATGAGATATGATGATGAGTATTTTTTGATAAAATGATGAAATGTGAAATATTGAAATATTTAGTGGAAAATGAGGGAATGTGATGTATAGATATATGTAAAAATGATTTCGATTAAAATGAGAAAGTATGAAATACTGGTATGTGTATACTAAGAAATGTTGAAACATGTAAAATGAAATATATGCTTATGAGAATGGAATGAATATTAGAATGAGTATATTGAATTGCGAATACTAAAGTATGAATATCGAAATATGGAAATGAGAAATATTGCAATGTAAAATTCTGTAATATGAATATTGAATTGTGAGAATTGAAATGTGAAATTCTAAAATATGTATATTGAAATATGATTGATGAAATGTCAATACCACATAATGATTGCGAGTATGTGGTAATGATAACCCTGATGGATGGTTATGGAAACCCTAATGATGGGTCGTTATATTGAACACGGTACCGTTGCTAGTGGTGATAGTGCAACCACATGGACTCTTGGAGCATGTGGCATGGCGGTTGATTGAGTCGTTTAGTAGAGTTGTTGTGTCCCCTGAGTCCGGATCAGGGCTATAAGCCGATCAGTCGTACTACTGACGCGAGATATGTGATATGATATTTTGATCTAACCGGGTTAGCCAATCGCGGTTAGATCCAGCCTTCGGGCCACACTACCCTAACCATGGGGGAAAGCATGGTATGGAAAAGAGATCCTCAGGGTAACCATGAGTTACAGAAGTGATATTGGTACTGGGTACCAAGGATACACATGTACTGGATAATAAATGAAAATGGAAATGGAAAGTGAAAGAATGATAAAGATAAACTGAAACGAGAAATGAAATAAATAATGGAAAATGAGAAATAAAAAATGATGAAATTGAGAAATGGATATGTGTGAGTTAATAACATAAATAATTGAGGCGAAATAAAACTCTCTGCCTGAGGGCTTATTGAGTAAGGTGAGTGCCTTGATGAGTATCAGTTATAATCGAACCCTAGTTAATCGAGTAAGGTTACAAACGATATTAGAGCATGGGGGAGCTGCATGTATGGGCATGCAATCTTCCATATCCTTAGAAACTTCATTAGTAAATATGGGTTGTGTAAGAATGAATTCGAGAAATGGTTTTAAAGCTTATAGAAGCTAGTGTTATGTCTATATGATTATAAGCATATATGTCAGTATATTTTCTTAGATGAATTGATGATTTGAAAAGTAAAATATGTTAAAGCTGAACTCATATTGTCATACACTATAAATAATTTATTCCGTTTTACTGAATTGTATTTCATCCAAATATTTAATATTTCAGGAAATTGTGACAGATCAAGTGATAGAACTTCGAGATAGAGGAAGCTAGTATCCTGATAGACAGGGTGAGTGCTATGAGTTAGGGATATATGTTTTTCTTAGAGTATTCTGTGGATTTTTGGGAATGTGTGTTAGACATGTACATATATATAGATGTATAGAACTCTGGTTAATTGTGTTCTGGATAATTTGTAAATATTGACTTCCACTGTTAGACTTGTGTATATGAGTTTTACCATTTACCCTGTACTCATTTTTGGGTCGGGTTGTGTTGAAGTGGTATCAGAGTGTTTGACGTGGCCAATATTTGATTAATATCTTTTATTTATTGAAAAAAATGAAAATCGGAACGTCACATTAATGAAGCATTGCAAATAATAAACTACAATATTTACAAAATATGAAATTTGTGTTTTATAAAAATTTAGTAAATTATGAATGAATAAATATGTGTGTGTGGAAGTTGTAATACTTCGGGGGTCACAAATGTGAGACGAGAAATCTAATCTTGCTCGAAAATCTATTTCATATTTAGTAATATTTTTAGTATTTAAATAATGATTTTTTAGATAACAAAATTGGTATGAAAAGTATAACCTATTTTTAGTGTTACATTGAAAAACTACAATCTCAAAGCATAACTTGAAAACCGATACAAGTAGTGGCTTTCTATTTTTTTTTTTTTTAAAAAAAATTGTTTAATAAATAAATATAATCATTAAATGCTTTCTTATATTATCATCTAGGTTTTTAGAAATACTACTAAATAAACAATAGAATAGATAATTTCAACAATAATGAATAAATTTAAAATTATAAATTATTTTAATTTAAATATGAATGTGGTGCTCAAATATCAAATTTTAATTTTTTTTTAAAAAAGTATTTATTTTTTTGATATTTGGGGTCTCAAATGTGGGACAAGAGATCCAATGCAAACTTGTCCTACTTTACGATTTGGCTCAACGAGGCTACAAATGAGTCTAGCTGCTCGAGAGCTACTCGGTGTTCGACTCGATAATGATTCGCTCAAACTCGTTTATTAAGTTAAACGAGTCAAGTTCGAGTTCAAATTTTGAACTCATCAACTAAATGAGTTGAACTCAAACAAGTTCATACTCGACTTGTTAGGCTTGCGAGTTGACTCATTTAACAGCTTGCGAGTAGACTCGTTTATCAACCCATGTATTAGTTCGTTAGTAACACATGAACTAACTCGATATTAGACTTGTGAGTTAGTTCGATATTAGACTTGTGAACATGCTCAATATTAATCACATTAATATTTGATTTTTATATTTTTTTACTTTAAAACATATTCAAATTATATGTATTAATTATCAATTAATTTAATTAGCTTAGCGGTTTGGTTTGTTTATTAGTTTGAAATGAGTTTCAATTGAGTCGAGTTTGAACTCAAACTCGAGTTCGTCTCATTTATAAGTGAAATGAGTATTAGTTGAGCCAAGCTCAACTTATATATATGCTAAATGAGCCGAACTCAAACAAAAAACTTTAAACTCGAGTCAGGCTTGAGTTAAGTTATAAATAAACAAGCCGAGCACGAGCTCACTGCAGCTTGGCTCAGCTCAGCTAAGCTCGTTTGCAGTCCTATTTAGTTAAGAATCTATTTAGTGTTTAGCAATATTTTTAGTATTTAAATAACTATTTTTAGATAGTAAAATTGTACTAAAAGTGCAACCCGTTTTAAGTGTTACATTGAAAAATTACTATCTCAAAATAGAATTTGAAAATGGTATAAGTTAGAGTTGCTTTATGTTTCATTTTTTTTAAAAGTTATTTTAATAAATGTTTTTATATATTATATTTATAACAATATTTACATATTAATAAACAATAAAGTACTGATACTTTCGATAATAATGACCAAAAATTTAAAAAAAAATAATAATAATTTAAACATGAACACAGTGTTCATATGATAATGAAGTAATGCAAATAATAAACTACAATATTTTTAGTATATGAAAATAATATTTTATTAAAATTTAGCAAATTATGTATGAAAATATTTATGTGTGCATAAGTGGGGTACTTGCGTGCAACACTTGGGAGTCTCAGACGTAAGACGAGAGATCTAATATCGTCGTACTCTACGATCCGATTGATGACTTATTTGATATTTAATAATACTTTTAGCATTTAAAGTGTATGCTGTTTAATTTAAATGTTATATTAAAAATTACAAACTCAAAGCAAAAGTTGAAAAATGATATAAGAGTTGCTTTTGCTTCTTCCTTTTAAAAAGTTGTTTAATAAATTAATGATTATTAAAAGTGCAACCTATTTTAAGTGTTACATTGAAAAATTAATCTGAAAACTCGATTTGAAAATCGATAAAAGAGTTGTTTTTGTTTCTTCTTTTTAAAAAGTGCTAACTAAGTTAGCGATCATTACTTACTTTTTCTATTATGTCTATAATAATATTTACTAAGTAAACAATAAAATACGGATACTTTCTATAATAATGATTAAAAATTAAAAATAAGAAAAAGACACTATATCAATTTAGACATAAACTCGATTAGTGTTTGGATATTGATGAAGCATTCAAATATTAAACTACAACTTTAACACTTACGTTGCATTTGGAGGTATTGATTTTCGAATCTTAGGTTTAGATTTAGATGAATTTTGACATATTTCAATACAAATTTGTATTACATTTTTATTTAAATCTAACACAAATTTAAATCCAAAGTCTCACCAAACATGGGATAATTTTTCACATTGACCTTCCTAGAGTTTAGGCTTTTAAAAGATAATTCTTGAATTCAATTTTGTAAAAGTTGTTCGAAAATTTTAAAGGGAGTGGTTGATAATCATTCGTGCTCGACCTTATTAGTAATATTGGTCATTATAAGAAGAGATTGGGACTACTCCTTGAATCACATCATTAGGGAGAGTATAAATGCATGAATATTTGGAAAAACTAAAATCTAACTACGATTTTACTCTTAATATCTGGAATTATTCTCTGCCAAATCCTCTTTGCAAGATACTTGTAATATTAATTTTATGAGAGTTTAACTTCTTATTTTTTTTCTTTTGTGCTCAAATGATATATAAAAGGATAATTCTAAAGACGAGAAATTAAACTCTTTATAATTTGTATGGTTTCACTTACTTTTCCTATTGGTAATCTGCGTTTAAGTTTAATTATACAAACCTATGATAAAATCAAACGAAGGTCGTGTTGATAAATCTCAAGAGTTGGTCTAATTATGCTCAATTAATTTTGAAGAAAACTTTGAAAAGCTTATCTAACTAAACTTACTTGCATTGATTTTTTAGATCTAATTCGACTTTATAGAACAGTTAATCGTATGTTCCACCAGATATCAGAAAACAATGTGTTTATATGTGCACACACACACATACACGTGCATGCGCACGTGCGCGCGCGCACACACTTACAACTATGACTACATAGTACACATAGCGGTGCTTTAATTGGAACATACAAAGTAGCATTAGTCATTGTCATCTACTGATACAAAAGTTAGATAATTACCTAATGCTTACAAAAAACACAATTTTATATTTGCTAATTGTTAAAATAATAACTGTAACCTTCAAAAATATTTTAAAATGTAAACTAAATACACACTCAATAGAATTTTCAACAATTGTTATCATTATTATTATTACTATTATTTTAGTAAAAGAGGGCGGCACCTCCATTTATCACTAATTTTCGCATTAATTCATATCAATGTTATGAATGCAATAAATATTTTAGACTCCAACTCATATAGAGTACCTTTGGGTTGTTTTCTACTCATAACACACAACCTAATTATGGGCGTCTAGATCTGATCTTTGTATATTACAACACTACACAAACTCTTTTGTTATACTCATTTTCCTTAATTCTTTGATATAATTTTACATTCTATGTTATTAATTTCCTTAAATCAATATTTTTTTTTTATAGAAAAAAAGGTGAATCCTAAAACTATATTGGGTGCTACATCAAACTACTAAATTCTTGTTATAACTAGCAAAGTCTTCATGGTCATGAGCAGACTTGATATACATGGGTACGCACCAACTTGACTCGAATGCTTAAGTCATCGGGTCTTAGGTCCAATTATGTATATAATTAATCATCCATCCTCCACTAATTTTTCAATGCCCCTCATCTTGTGAGTTCGACCACTCCCCCTTAAACGGATGCCATTATTTGTCGTATAACTAACTAGGAGTCATTACTTAACCATGAAAAAAAAAACACACGAAACCTTGAAAGTCCACTCTTCTACGGGATCAGCATTCATAGGATCTATCGTTCCTTTTGTAATATTGGCTCTGATACCAATATTAGAATCGAAAGAATCATCATGGGTAGACTTGATATACAAGGGCGAATACCATCTTGACTCAAAAATTTAAGTCATTAAGTCTTGGGTCCAACCATATATGTAAGCACTCATCCTCCGCTATATTTTTTTCCAATATAAGACGAACTCATAAGAAAAATTTTCAACAATTAAGAGTAAGAATGTGTAAAATGAATAATACTTTTTTTTTTCAGAGTGTATAATATTTTATATTTATGTATCTGTTTTTGTTTCTTTGTTTCAAGCAAACATTCATGCTATAAATTCTCCTCAATTATTTTTTATTTCCTTAATGCACTCTCATAATAAAACCAAACATATATACTATATAAGTCCATCTAATCCTTGGGTCATTATCATGCCTCCACAATACAATAAAACCATTTCAAAAAATAAGCAAAAAAAAAAAAAAAAAAATTTGCCATAAAAAAATTTTAATTAGCACCCATGATTTGATTCAAATCATTTTTCCGAACAATTAATCCCTATAATTTGATTATCTGCCTTATCAATAATAATAATAATAAACTCAATAATTACTTGATGTGAGGTCCTTTGCATATATAAATAAATGAATATTATGTATAGTAAGATGCTTTGTATTTTCAAAATTTAAAATAATAATAATAATAATAATAATAAAGAAATGATAATGATTTAATGAATCCTTCACTTTTGTTTTTAACTTAAAATGAGGAAGCAATAATATTTATGCATTATTCAAAACTATCCATTCATAGAATGGGTGTGGGTATAACCAAAAATGACTCAATTTTTTTTTTTTTATAAATAATACTATTTCCCTTTCCTAAAGGAAAAGGACTAAAGTGAGTTTATGGGACAACACAAAGGGAGTTTTCAATGCCCCACTTTAATTGTTTTATTTTTTTGGTTCCTACCACAAAACTTGCATGGCCAAACAATCTAGCTTCATTCTTTTAAAGGCATCGGACCAATTCAACTAGCTAGCTTCCATGGGTCCCAATCTACCCTCTTCCCAAACAACTTGCTGCCCTTTCATTGACCAAGTTTGCTTGGCATTTTTGTCATTTCACATAAAAAAATATCCCAAGAAAAAAAAAAAAAGAATTTTCGTTGCTTTAATTTGAAGCAACAAAAATAAAATATTATTGTTTCTTCCCACTTAATCCCTAAAATTCCACCTTGCAAATACAAATATAAGATCCTCACAACTCTTTGGGAGTACAAATTTTGGATTTTATACTTAAATAAATTGTAATATAAAATTATATTAATTTTTAAAAAAATTTAAACAAATCAAAATTAAAATTGAATTTCTGTGAATTTAAATAAAAGACAATGCCAAATTACTTGGATCCTGTATTTTGGAATATAACATCTAGACCACGAATCTGTTTTTGTGTAAATTTGGACAAAACGTATTATAAAATTGCATTGAGTTTTTTTTACAAATAAAACATAAATCCTTATTTAACCACTAAAATCTATACTCACAAATTTATGAACTTTTTTTCCATGCACACAAATTCAAATTTAGTCCTAAAATTTATACTTTAAAACGCTACTTAGGTTACCAAGTACTAATTAGCCAATTTTGAATTTTTTGGACATATACATCCTCATCCTTTTTTATTATTGACTTTTACTTAGTCAAAAAGTAAGCTTACGTATTCATATATCTTTTGTATACTCTCATAACTATTAGAATTTGTAATATTAAGTGTTTTCTTTAAAGTTAATAACTTTTGTGTTAAAGATTTTAAATTTTAAATAGCTACTAATTTAATTATTTTTTATTATGAAAGTTTCAATAAAAAAACAAATAAAAGTTTTCTTTACAAGCATTATATATATTTTTTAATTTTTAATTTTTATTGGCTGGGGATCCGCCAACGTCCACAAACACAGCCCCTCTTGGTTTTGAAATTCTG
Organism: Malania oleifera; assembly: GCF_029873635.1. Taxonomy (NCBI): domain Eukaryota; kingdom Viridiplantae; phylum Streptophyta; class Magnoliopsida; order Santalales; family Ximeniaceae; genus Malania; species Malania oleifera. The sequence continues at coordinate 8,816,749 of NC_080429.1, read as the reverse complement.
TACTCAGACGTAAAGTTGCTCTGCCGACGCGTGTCGGTAAGCCCCCGGGCCAGTCGACCGGCAATCGTCGGTTGGGGGCAAACCAGACCACTGGGATTTAAACCACCGGACTAAGGAGAGAGAAGCGGTAGGGCGACGGCTCGGTCACCGAAGGGAGCGTGAAGGTAAATGGCGCCTTTACACGCAGCGGGGGTTGTAGCGTTCATTCTAGCGTTAATGGGTTATTGTCTTGAGCTTTTGAAACTCTTTTTCTAACTGTCCTGTCAGGTGATCACTGCTGCATCAAGATCATCTCATTCCCATATGCGCAGCACCAGTCCCAGTCTCTCCCTTGGCGCGTGGTTCACTTTCCTAAATGTTATTGTTATAAACAAATTGGGACTTACCCTATAAACAGGGTAATGTAGTCGCCTTCTCTATCTACGAGTCTGATCCGCTTGCCTAACTAGATCAACTAAAAATATTAAATCATTTGGATGAAATAACGCTTAAGAAGAGGAAATATGCTATTATTAGTGTGTGGTAGCTGAACTTACATAAATATTATACTGATAAATAACCGAAATAATGAAAGTTGTTTAAACAATATACAGTACATTTCATATCTATTGTGGTTTAGAATACATCTGTAATATCTGAGTTTCTACTTATTCATACTTCTAGTATTGTAATATGTCTGCTGATATTCTGTAAATGTGTATACATATACATAACTATGAAATATATCTTGGAAAACTATACGTTAAGATTTAACCCCTCCTGATAGGATTGTGCGGCCCGTAGGCGGGACTTAACTCTAGTTGACCTACCAAGTAAGTCAATTGTAACTCTACCAATCCTCAGTTCGGCTAATCTGCAACCTCTCCTAGGCATTGGTATTGGTATCTATCTCGTCAAACCGACCACCTCAACCCAGTCTTTTATGAAGCCTACAATCCCTCCAGACACGATAGACGGAAACCTTCCATACTCTATCTAAGATGTATGGTTGCACTCTGATCTATAATAGCAACGATACCGTGCTCTGATAACTGATTATTTACTGAGCTGATTCATCACGGTCTGATACTATATAGTACTGATATACATAATTATCTTGTTGTTTCATCATGATTCTAAAATAACTATAACACCGAAAGCTAATATGGAAATACTGTAATATATATACTATATAATCTGTAATACCATAGTGTTATGGAAAATAACCATAACACCGGAAACTGATATGAAAATACTGTATTATCTGAGTTGTATAAACTATAATATCATAGTGTTATGGTTTTAGTATTTTGGAAATCATGTTAATGTGTATATGCTGTAAAATATCTATTTGTATAAACACTGTAATTCATACTTTTGTAAAATTTGATAAAATATATCTCTACATAATAGTATAAATCATACCAATATGAAAACTGTATCATTTCTGTACTGATCTGATAAGGTCTCATAAATATATTTCTGTATCGATACTATAAATCATAATAATATGGAAACTGTATAATTTTTGTACTGATATGTTAAAATCTCATGCCACACAACAAAACAAGAATATACCTCATATTCTAAAAAACTATATTTTCAGATATATTAATAATTTGTAAACTGAGTAATGATTTGAAAAACACATAATTTATATAACCAAAAATCTTTTTAAAATGTTTTTCTTAAACTTGCAATTTTAAGAAAAGTTATATAATATTTTATATTATTTTAAGTATAAATTTCATGTATAGATCCTATAATAAAAATTTTAAGACTAAGAAAAATCAAATATAAAATTTGTATAAATTACATGTGAATTTTGTATTATACTTATAAGTTTCATTTAAATTTATATAAATCAAATATAAGGTCAGAGATTTATATTAGTAGATACTAAGTTTTTAATTGAATTTGACATTGTTTAAAATTAAATTAAATTTCATGATTTTGTATTTCATACTGTTTGAACTCGTACGATTTTAAATTTGCTTTAAATTTGGTATTTCTAAATTTGGTGTAAAATTTTAAAATGAATATAAGAATTTGTAAACATAGTAGTAATCTTTTGATTTCCTAAAAACATTATTTGTTATTTTTCATATAAATAGCAGCCATCTATATATTTTTTTTTCGAGGTATGAAATTTATAACAGAGAATGTTCTTAATAAGGTCTAATTCGTGAAGGTCAATGCTCGAGACATTAATAGCTTAATATTATTCATAACAACAATCATTTTCAGTAAGTGCATAATTAAGGAGACAGGCACACGGACATATGGAGACAGAGATCTTCTTTATAATTTCTCCTCATTTAGATAGTATTAATTTATAGTTAATATTTATAAATATTTTACATAATTATTTCTAAATAACAAATATTATCATTCAGTTGTTATTTTTTTTTTATTTGCAAATGTTTTAATGATTTTAGAGTGAGACACTTGAAGCATATTCAAGTAGTTTCATCTTAATTGTTAATTAAATAGATCAAACTTTTTGTTTGATAAATTATAAAATTATAGATAATTTAATTAAGCCCAAATTTAAAATTTAACTTATCGATAAAAATGAAAACAAAAACAATGAGTCTATGTATTTTTAATAATTTTACTAATATTCATTAGAAAGATAAAATAATACTTTTATAAATATTACGCCCATTTTCAAAAATATTAATTAGTAAATTTATATTTAAATGATATTTTTATTAAAGATAGAACTGACTAACATCTCTCAAACTTTTTTAAATGACAATACACCCTTTCAATTTCAAATGATAAATTTTATTAGTATAAACATCTTTTACTTTCACAATAAAAGAAATGCTTAGATGATTAATAAAATTACTCATTCATTTTAAATATAATGTAACTATAAGCAATGATATTAATTGATTCCAAGGTTGATTTTATGGTAAAATTTATTGCTTTGTTGTCAAATTGTATCTCATTATGATAATATATGCATCTTACATGAGTAGCCCAATGCCTGTATTTTAATTTTAACTTCAATAAAAAATTTATCTGCAATATTATATATGTCTAAAATATTATATTTTTGCAAAAAAGCATTTTTATTTTAATTTTATTGTTTAAAAAAAAAAAAAAAAAAAAAGGAGAGAGAGAGAGAAGAATGCCAAATGCATCTATATACAATGGGCCATAATGTTAATGTGTACATTCTCCAATATCCTGGTTTAGATTTGGGGGTGTGAAGGACGCGTGGTGGAGAGCGTACCGAAAGTGCCGCATTTAAGATGGAGGAGCCAGCAGCGGCGTGCGACGATGTGTACCTACTCCTCAACCCATCACCGTTCATTTCCGTGAAAAATCATAATCTTCCCCGTCCTAACTCTATCGACGGCCCGGATCTCGTGGTGCAGGTACACCGTAGGAAAAACAAGCCTGTTTTCCCCTTTTTAAAACGAAAAAACCCAAAACCAGACAGGGCTTATAGCTAGTTGGAAACACCCATTCTCTCTTGAACTCCGTTATAATCATGAGCATCGATTCTTAAGCGTCGCGGAAGCTCTCTCTCTCTCTCTCTCTCTCTCCTCCTCTCTGTGGCTTGGATTGATTCTCATGTGTTTGTGGAAAGATCAAATAGTGTAGTTTCTGCGGGGTCGTTTTGCGCAGGAGGAAATGTCGTCTGGATTTCCCGGCGGCGGGGCGGACTTCTACGGCTCAGGCGGGATCACCGGAAGATCGATCGCCATGAACAACGCTCAAGCTTCCTACAGATCGCAGCTCCCCGGAATTCTCCTCGACCCATCTTCCCAGATCCCCCACCGACGGCCTGATTTGATTGGGAAGAGGACCCTGGCGGAGTTCCAAACTCAGAACCAGTACTACCTCCACCAGCAGCAGCAGCAGCAAGGGCTCGGCCTCCTTCTCCGGTCGGTGAAGCCGAGAACTTACCATCAGACCTCCCCTATTTCGCCCCTCTCACCGATGGACTTCTCCGGCACAATCCCGCCGGAAATCGCCTCAGTTTCGCACTCGCCGGCGGCATCCGGTAGGTACGGTTTGCCCCTCATCCAGCAAGCACGGCAATACCACGCCAACAACGGCGTGCCTTCTTGTAACGCTTCTCTCTCGGGCGTTTCGTACTCTAATTTGAGTAATTTCGCTCCGACGCGCGTCCCTACCCCTGATTCGGAGCCCGACCGTGCGACGAAGATGATGAACACGCTCCATGAGCTGGAGAAACAGCTCTTAGACGATGCGGAGGACGGCGACGGCGGAGACGACGTCTCGGTAATTACTAACAGCGAGTGGTCTGAAGCTATACAGAACCTCATGGTTGCCCCTACTAATAGCAATACTTTTGTATCTCCGTCTCCTACGACTTCTACTACGTCGTCGTCGTCGAGTTCTTCCGTGGCTTCGTCGCCGCCGCAGAGTTCTCCGAAGCAATCGCTCGTCGACGCCGCGTCCGCCATGGCCGAGGGCAACGCGGAGAAGGCCCTCGAAATTCTCACGCGCGTGACCCAAGTCCCCGGCGTGAACGGAAGCGCCGACCAGCAAGTGGGTTCTTACGTAGCTTCAGCCCTGCGGTGGCGCGTGAGCCCCACTGAGTATCACGCGCCACCTGTGCTGGAGCTCTACGGTGGAGAGCACGCTGCTTCGTTGCAAGTGCTGTATGAACTCTCTCCTTGCTTCAAGTTCGGGCTGTGGGCGGCGAACCACGCGATTCTGGAAGCCACGTCGGACTTGCCGGACGTGATTCACGTGATAGATTTTGACGCCGTCCACGCCGGCAGCAACGTGCAGTATTTGAATTTGGTTCAGGCGCTGGCGGCGCGTCAGAACGGGAAGCCAGTGGTGCTAACAATCACGAGCGTTGCGGAGCACGGTAGTGGTGATTGGGACGACGAGAAGCTGAGGAAAATCGGCGAACGAGTCGGCGTCTGTGTGAAACTCAGGGCCGTGACTCAAGCTCTCTGCGATCTGAGTCGGGACTCGCTGGGCTGCGGCCCGGAGGAGGCTGTGGTAGTGAATTTAGCTTTCAAGCTTTACAGAATGCCGGACGAGAGCGTGCGGACGGACAATCCGAGGGACGAGTTGCTGCGGCGCGTGAAGGGGCTGAGGCCGCGCGTCGTGACGGTGGTGGAGCAGGAGATGAACTGCAATACGGCGCCGTTCACGGCGCGCGTGTCGGAGGTGTGCGCGTATTACGGAGCGCTGTTCGACTCGCTGGACTCGACCATGGCTCGGGATAACCCGGAGCGAGTCAGGGTGGAAGAGGCGCTGGGTCGGAAGATGGCCAACTCGGTTGCGTGCGAAGGGAAGGACCGTGTGGAAAGATGCGAGATGTTCGGGAAGTGGCGGGCCCGGCTGGGGATGGCCGGGTTCGAGCCGATACCGCTGAGTCAGAACGTCGCCGAATTATTCCAATCCCGAGTCAACTCGAGGACACGTGGCAACATGGGTTTCGCTGTTAAGGAAGAGACCGGAGGGATCTGCTTTCGTTGGATGGGACGGACTCTCACCGTCGCTTCTGCTTGGCGTTAAATTCACTCTCTCTGTTTTGCGAGATTATTAATTGTCATATTGTCAACTTTTTTTTTTTATCGGAAAAGGAAAGAAAAGAAAAGAAAGGAAAGGAAAGGCCACCAAGGAGAAAATAAATTGGTGTTTGGAATGAAGGAAAATTCTGTAGAATGTGAATGTGTAAGGGAAGGGAAAGGCAGTGCATTTATTTATGATTTATTTTGGAATGGAAGGGAGTGTTTGGGTACTTGTGTTTGGGGATCCCCACCTGTGGATTATTTTTAGGGTTGTGGTTGGACTGATATGGCTATGTTTTAGGTGGTTCATGCTTGTGTTGGGAGCACGTGTCGGCTTCCTATTGGGTGTCCCTACCCACTTCCACTTCCTCTTGCTCTTCCTCTTTCCCCACCCAGCCATTAGATTGCGCAAGGGCTAAGGCTTCACGTGCGGATGCTAACATAGATATCTATCTTTCTTTCTTTGCTCTGTTTTTTTTTATTTTTTTGGCTTGAAAAAAATAATAAATAAATAAAAATATATGGTTTTCCGTATTTGCAGCCAAACAATTTGCCTGTCAAGTCTCAAATTTTGCCTGGCATTAGCTAGCTATTTTGTTGGCCTGACTCAGCCACCATTTTCAGAAAGAGAGAGGATTTTCACAGCCGAACATTGAATGAATTCACTTGATTGGTGTTGGAATATTTATGCATAGAGGTTCAAATTATAAATAGTTTATAGAAAGAAAGATAGTAGCTTTTTCAAAAAGGTGTATTTTATAATAGTCAGAATGAAGGGTGTAATCGAAAGCTTATGATTATGCAAAAATTGGTAATGAAGCATTTTCAAAATAGATATTTTTAGGCATTTCATTTTGCAAATACCACAATCTCTCCTCCCCATAGAACTACAAATTGTTTCGACTTGAGTTCATTATTGTCAAACTGCAGCATTCACTACCAATAATAATTACAGGTCCGACTTGTCTACCCCCACCACCCTCCATTGCCCTGCAAAATTGTACAATAGACCTACTCCTCATCTGTATATTTATTTATTAAATTCTAAGACAAAAAGGCATTCAATTCTCGTTATAAAAAGACAAAAACATTTCCTAAAGTTTTAAAAATCTTTTCTAAAATTTGTCAAAAAAAACCCAAACCTTCTTCGAGACTTCAAAAAATATCATAAAGCTCTCCCGAGGTTTGTTAAAAAGATACAAATATTCATTCAGAAACAAATCTCAGGGGAATTCCCAAAGACTTTTGAAGCCTTTAGAAAAGTTCATAAAATTTTTGAATCATCAAGAGAGTTATTATTTTTTTGTCAAAACATAGGAAATGTTAATATATTTTGCCTTAAATTCTACCGTAATCTTTTTTATAAACCTTCAAGCTATCATAAAGTTCACAAGAAAGCAATGTGAGTTACAATCAAAAAATTTTCATTTTATCCATTTGCATTGAAGAAGGGAGGAGACTGGAGTTGCAAAGTGCATCCAACCACTTTAATAACCCTATGAGCATAGGGATTAGGGAGGGGAAATAATAGAGATTGAAGAGAAACAATGAATATATGGAGAGAGAGAGAGAGAGAGAGAGAGAGAGAGAGAGAGAGAGAGAGAGAGAGAAGGGTCTTGTTAGGAAGTGCAAATTAATGATAGTTTTGAATTCAACTTAATTTGACGTATACAACAAATAAGCAAAAAATGACCAAAACAGTTTTTGAAAAAACCCCTTTATGACAAAATTGGTGAGTGAACAAGAAAATAAGTAAGATATTATATATGGATTCAACCTTAAGGCACGCGCAACTCACTTTTGGTCCCTGAGACTGACTTATATGTTTCTCTATATTTATTTGGGGTCCATTACCTACATTTCTTGGTATTTATTTATTTATCCATGAGATCCACTAGCTTGATTGACATGTTTCTCTCGATTCTTCGGAATTACAAGTCCTTCAATCCAAAGTCACATGTCAAACCCAATAACCTAATCGAATTTACTTGCGTCAATGTTTGATCTCATAAATTGCCATTTGTTACTTTCCATTTTTTGATTCACGTACTTTTATTTTTAAATATAATAAAAAAATGATTCTCCCAATTTGTAAACATTAAAAGTTAGCTTCATTTGTTTTGAACTTAACTTTCAATGACTCCCTTTTTATTACAATAAGAAAATGAAGGAAAATTATGTATTAATTTTGCACTAATATGAAGACCCTGATAGGTAAACAATCAATAAAGACAAAAAAATTCTCCCTATAATCTTCTTAAAATTAATGTGGATGCATCAACCTTTTAGGAAAATATAATAATATTTTGAGATGATAATTATAAAACACAGAAGATTGATAATGACTTTCGATATCAAGTTTGGGTTAGATCGGGGTCTTGAGATTTTCGTAATGTGCCTTGTCAAATGTAATAAGAAAAAAAAAACTCATTAACATTCTACCACTTGGTCAAGTAATTTACCTTCTAACTTCCTATTAACAAATGGTCCAATGTGGCATGGGCTGACTTAGAATATTTTGGCCTCCAATGAGACAAGGCTCAATTCCTTCAAAAGAGGAATGCCCTCTCAATTGTTAATTAGTTGGTGGAGGTATTTATGCTATGGCGCAAGGGTAGGGATGGGAGTAGTTTCTTGTGGTGGCCCATATTGCTTTGAGCCCCTTTGACAACTACCACAGAATGTATTGTCTTACAATTTTGTTGACTAAAACACTCCTCCATAACTTCATTATTCTGTTGCTTTCACATTAAAAAAAAAAGGTACTTACAATTGATAAGTAGGGACCTTCTCTTCCCATGTATAATATTATTCACATGTTTAACATCTAAAATACAGGCACACGGACACGCAGAAGGAGAGATTTCTAGTATAATTTTCCCATCAACCCAGTGAGAAGACTTGGTCATTAAGTCAATAGAAGCTACCAATGGTGCATATTTTTACTATCACAATTAATTCTAGACTAAAAGTAGACCCACGTTCGCCTCCACCGACATGGGGCGGTGGAAAGGCATCAGCACGTAAGAAAGAGTATCGGGGGTTCAATTCCAAGTAGATACACTCACGGAATCAGCGATACCTGTGGATGGTAAGAATTTATTCTGTGAGCTAGTAGGGACCGTGGATGGTGAGAGTTCGCTCTGTGAGCCAACGGGGACCGTGAAAGTGAGAGTTTTCTGTGAGCCAGCGGGGATCGTGGATGGTAATAGAAATGTGTCCAGGGGGTCAAGCTAGCCGAACGTCCAACTGATGGACGGAAGCCGTGTCCGCATTCCGAACTTTACCTAATCAGCGAGACCTAGGGGGAGGACACTAATCCGTAGGTTTGATGCCGCACCAGAGAGTCCGAAGGGCTTGTTGGTAGCTGGAGTTCCTATGTAATAAAAAAAAAAAAAAGTAGACTCATGTCCTCTTAATTGCTTATTGCAAAATTCGAATTCAAAATTTTAATATAAAACTTGTAATTATTAATCACTCCAATGTCCTCAAATACCCAATATAATTACAAGCAAATTGAAATAATGAGATATAAACAATTGCAATTGCATCCCACAAATGCTCAATAGGACTATAAATTTTTAGTCAACCAATGTTTTTTTTTTTTTAATATATAAATTCAAAAGTCCTTATCCACATGTTGCAATGGTGTTATGGCTTGATGTGGCTTCTAGGGTTCCATCATTCTTAGGTGATAAATCAATCATGCCATACACGGCCTTGAAAAAATCATATGGTGGTTCTTCATATTCTAGGCACATTCCTAATGCTGGATGCTGACTGCATCCAAGCAATCTTCATTCCTTAAATGCTGCAGTTGCCATTTATTGCTTCACTATCATTTAAGGGTGTGTTTGGCTGACATTGTTTTTTTGTACTTTTTCCAAATGCTAGTCAAAATGGTGAATTTCCATATTCAAGATGTTTTAAAATATGGGCAGACCAAACTCAAGAAGTTACCGAGTATTTTTATATTGGGTAAGTGTGTTTAGCTTTGGAAACCCATTTAAAATCTTAAATTTAAATTTTTTAAATATTTAGAAGTGGTTCTTTACTTTTTTAGTTTTTCAAATAATTTCATTAAGAAGCTCAATAATTTTTATTTTTATTTTTTTAAAGTGACATTTTTTTAATTCTTTATAAAAAATTAGAAATTAAAAAATATCTTACACGACTGATTAAGCCTTTAGAGTTAATTTAATTTTTAAAACAAAAAATAGTCGTACAATTCACTACTATTTTTCGGATGAAATTGCTTTTCTTGTTCATTATGTCATGCACTTTATATATTTTTCATGAGTATTAATCTTGAAAGTGATTTTTTCAATGGTTCCTTGCAATTTTATTTATTTGTTTGTTTTTTTGGCTTTTAGAGACAGAGAGAACAAACAATAAAATGAAATAATCTAAGTTTTTTTAAAAAATATACATTGTTGGAATTTAAATAATGTAAAAGAGGAATTACCTTTTGAGAGGAAAAAAGAACAAGAAACAATATAATGAATTGTCCACAATATTTACAAAAATTTCAAAACAAACTAACCCTAAGTTTGGAGAGACCTTAGATTTAAATTTATATTGAATTTGAATAAGATATAATACAAAATTGTGTTGAAATCTATTCAAATTCAATCAAATTCATATTCAAGGACCAAACTTCATGCTTTCAAACACATCATAACTATCTGGTTGAGAGAATATTTATCAAAAGATGCTCAATGGTACTAAATATTCTCCAATGTCTAATATAACATATTTAAAAAGATTACTATTTAATACATGGAGAGGTGTGAAGAATAAAAACAAGAGTTAAATTTAATAAAAAGATGTTATAAAGGGCAAAGAGGATTAAGTTATTTGATTGCTAGGATTGGGAGGGATTGAGCAATTAGTCAAAAGTTGATGAGACTAGTGTTATTAATGTATTAGTCATATCAATTTTTTTTTTTTTTTATTACATAGGAACTTCAATCACCAACGAACCCTTCGGACCCCTTGGTGCGGTACCAAACTTACCGATCAGCGTCCTTCGCCCCCAGGTCTCGCTGATCAGGGTAAAGTCCGGATGCGGACACGACTTCTGTGCATCAGTTGGATGTTCGGCTAATTCGATGAGTACTACAATTGGAATAATCATTTTATGTAAGTCAAAAACTTTAAAGAAAAATATTTACCTTTCATTTAATCTAATTGTTCAATCTAACTATATCTATCAAACTCAAAAGTTAATGCTGCCAAACACTATTAACGTAGTAATCACAATAAAAGTTCACGTAACTAGTGTTATCAACGTCTTTGTCACATCAACTTTCAATTGACATAATAATTTTTAAAAAATAAAATAAAATAAAATAAACTAAGTGATTTTGTAACAACCTCAAAATTCTTATCATTTTTTTTTTAAATATATACAATAAACATTCCTACGCAGCGGAAACACAAATTATAAAACCATTTATACATAAACTGTACAATACCAGAATCTAGAATATACAGACTATACAAAAATGTCCCTCCAGTGTCATCTATCCAAAAACATACACTACTCTGACAAAAACTCACCCTATAACCAGGGTGATCTAAGCTATACTCTATTCGCGAGCCTGATCTGCTCGTCTCACTGGTTCACCTGAAAAATGTTAGAGTAATAGGGTGAGTCGACGCTCAGTAAGTGGAAATATGCTATCACTAGTGTGTGGCAACTAATTTACAAGTACTTTAAAATCTAGCAACTGAACTGTAATGCAACAATCTGTAAAACATATCTTTCGAGCATATCTATATTTGTCAATTTAAAATACACTGTATCGCCTGTATTTTCTACTTTTCATACTAATAATATCATACTATTCTGTAAAACTGTAAACATATATATATTGTAACGACCCGAATTTAAAATGAAATTTAAATTAATAAGGAAAGGGAAATGGAAATCGGAAACAGAAGGAGGCAGTAGACTTCGTCGACGAACGCATTTCGGAAGAGAAAAACAAAAAGAGGGAGTTTCAGGCTTCGTCGACGAATCCCCTGTATTCGTTGATGAAGGCTTAAAAGAATTCGTCGACGAACACTGGGCTTCGTCGGCGAGAAAATACCGAGAGAGGTTCTGAGGTTGCATGAATTTCGTCGACGAATACAGGGTCTCGTCGACGAAATATGTGAAGGACTCGTCGACGAAGGCCGGGCTCGTCGACGAAATCCTGTTTTATGAGAATGAAAAATCCGGGAGAAATATCATTTTTTTAAGAAATCTCTCTGTCTCTCTCTCTCTCTCTCTACGGTTCTCTCTCCCTTCTCTCTACGTTTTCGGCCCCACCAGTCGTCAGATCGACGATCTGAAACTACCACGACGATCCTGGCAGAGTTCTTTACAAGTTTGCCGGGGCGGATCATCAGGGAAACGAAGTTGGATTCCATCCCAAATCCAGGGTAAGCCTTTTTACTCAATTTTTGGAGTCTTGACAGTTGAGAAAAGTGTTATACGCATGAAAATACTGAAATTTAATATTGGGGGTTTTCAGTTTCGGAGTATTGGTCAGGGAACCTGTAGTGACCCAAATAATAGCATGTTAATAATAATAAGAGGGAGAGAAAATATATACTAAGACAGAAGGAGGCCGTAGACTTCATCGATGACATTGCATTTTGGAGATAGCATTAAATAATAATAATTTCAAGGAAATTGCTCAGTTTCGTCGAGGAACACAGGGTCTCGTCAACGAAGGCCTTCATAATTTCGTCGACGAACACAGGGCTTCGTCGACGAGAAAATACTGAGAGGCGGTTTGGGCTGCTCTAAATTTCGTCGACGAACACAAGGCCTCATCGACAAATTTTGTGAAGGGCTCGTCGACGAACACAGGGTCTTGTCGACGAACCTGGCCCTAAAAATAGTGGAAAGAAGTGATTTTTATTCATTTCCCTCGCCACTCTCTCTCTCCTCTCTCTCTCTCTCTCTCTCCTACGACTCTCTCTCCCTTCTCTCTTCATTTCCGGCCCCACCAGTCGCCGGATCGATGATCTGAAGCTACCACGACTCTCCTGGCGGAGTTCTCTACGCATCTACCGGAGCGGATCATCAGGAAATCAGAGTTAGAAATCATTCCAAATTCAGGGTGAGTCCTTTTAGCCACTTTTTGGCCTCATGACAATTATAGGAAATAATGTAGGTAGGAAAATACTGATGTTTAGTTCTGACAAATATTGGTTTCAGGGTGTTTTGTAGGAGACCCTACAGGTGTTAGGCTTGTATTCCCTAGGGGCTTTTCAGAGATAAGGTAAGGGAAATGTGCTATGTTAGGAAAGTTCTGAATATTATGCAGTTTATTTATTTACGAAAATTATGTATTTTAGTATGGTGTGGCTTATGATTATGTATATAGTACGGGGATATGTTTATGAATTTAGTTTCATGATTTTACGAATTTCAGTATTATGATTATACACATTTCAGTACCATGATTATACGAATCCCAATACCATGATTTAACGATATTTCAGTACCATGATAACACGAATTCCAGTATTACGAATATGCAGTTCCATGTTATGATTATTCAGATTTCAGTACGATACGCAGTATCATGGTTATTTCAGTACTTCACAATCATGGTAAATCAGATAGACATGTATATAGAAATATATTATACGATATCAGACCCTATTGGACTTGCAGCTACAGAGCACGGTACCGTTGCTACAGATACTATGTTACTTTATGAGTGTAGTTGCCTATTCAGATATACGTGGTACGGTCGACCACCTAGGCCCTAGAAGAGGTTAGGCTCCCCATCCAGATATGGGTTGAGGAGGGCAGGTCGACTGACGGAGTTCAGTGATTTATTCCTGGTTGGCCAGGCAGGGTAAATTCCGCCTACGGGCCGCACAACCTCGTCATGAGGGGCATGTCATGACACAAATAGCCACAGGGAGCAATTTCAATTACTATTATTTACGAATTGATTTACAGAAACAGGGATCCTACTATATACACTAGAAGTATTTTGAATTATAACCATAATACTGATATGTTAAGCAATAGGGAAAAGGGGTGGTGTGCTTTATTACTTGTACTGTACTTTGGTACTCAGTTATTCATGTTTATATGAAACAGATTTCATGATATATAGTAGCTCATTTGCCACACACTAGTAATAGCATATTTTCTCTTACTGAGCGTTGGCTCATCCCAGTGTTGATATATTTTTCAGGTGATCTAGGTAGGCGAGCAGATCAGACTCGCAAATAGAAAGGCTTCAGTAGTGCCCTGACATTTTCAGGAGCATTTTTGTATTACCCTAACTTGTTGAGGGTATTTTTGGGGAAGAAATGTATTTATATTTTGGGAAAACAGTGATATGTATATAACTCTAGTATTATATTATATGGATATATTTATTATGATTTACGTTCTTGCTGCTTAGGTTAATGTCGTAGATGGTATCAGAGTATATATATAAAAAAAAATCAATTAATTAAGCAAGTCGTTGCAGAACCCCTCAGGTGTTAAACTTGAATGTTTTTAGGTGAAAACTTTCTACCCAATATTTGGGTTTTTGGCAGTTGAGGAAAATATTGTATACTTCGAAATATTGAACTTTAATTCTGAGATTTTTTATTTTCAGGGTGTTGAGTTAGGAACCCTGCGAGTGCGGGACGGTTTTATTAGGGGCTTTCCGAGAATCAGGTAAGGGGATAAACTAAGTTAGTACTGTTTTGGAAAAATGCTTATATATATATAGTTATCATTTGCTTTATGGAAAATGTATATGATTATATATATATGTCTTATATTTGCAAAATACTGTGAAAATGATCGTATGTTGAGTATGTGGAAAATTTACTGTGTGACATGAGTAAAAAATGTTGTGTAATGCTGTTTTCTAGGAATGTGGATGATGTGGATTTTTATGATGGAAAAACCGACGTACGAGCCGAGATGTTTTTGTGTATATATATATGTGGATATGTTTGCCGGCGTACGGGCCGTGCTATGTGATTTGCCGGCATACGGGCCGTGCTATGTGATTTGCCGGCGTATGGGTTGTGCTATGTGATTTGCCGGCGTACGAGCCATGCTATATGATTTTCCAGCGTACAGACTGTGTTATATGATTACAGTTTGCCAGCATACAGGCTGTGCTATATGTAGCTGGTGTAAGGGCCGAGCTATGATGAAATGTAAAATACCGGCGTACGGGCCGATGATTTTTATGATACATGTATATATGTGAAATGATATGATTGATGTGAAAATAAATGAAATGATATATTTATGTATCACGGTTTCAGTATATGTATATGATATCAGAACCTGGTTGGCTTGGTTTAGGCTGGCACTTGCACGGTACCATTGCTATGTGTCCATGGTCCTCGTGATCATGATATCTGTGTTAACACCGCTGTACGGAGTGGTGTGAGATTGGATGGTCGATGTGGTTATATTCGAGGAGTGTGCTGTTATCCCCCCTGGTGTACGGACCAGTCTGGGTAGACCCATCAGACCTACAGACTAGACTATCGACTTGGCAGTGGTCGGCCAACCATTGTTAGGTCCCGCCTTCGGGCCACACAACCCAGTCATGTGGGGGTAATACATGACAACAGTCAGCTAAACCACCAGGATGATTTTTATGTTATTATCATTATCATGATATGAGATGAGAAATATTTATGAAAATGCAGTATATTCTGCCATGTTTTGATATACATATGTTTTCCTATATTTGATAAACAGTATTATTATGTATGGTATATGTAGAACACGATATACTCATGTTGCCACACACTAGTATTAGTTTATTTCCCTTACTGAGAGGTGTCTCATCCCTAAATCTTATACATTTTTCAGGAGCCCCTGATAGGAGAGTGGGAAAAGCCCTGCTGATCTAGAGCAGTGATTGCCCTCTTTGGAAGGGTAAGTTTTTGGTAGGGACAGTTAGGATTTTTGTGGGAATTGTCCCTAGATTTATTTTTGGGATGTATATATATATATATATATATATATACTGAGAGATAGTGTTGGTAGTACTCTGGTATGATGTATTGCACCTTATAACGAGATGTATATGATTTTATACTTTCTGCTGCATAGGCTTCTGCCGTATGTTCTGATGTATCCCTGGTACCCACGGGTCCAAGTGGATTATGACTTGTTGAGTTGTGATGTTTGATGTTGATATTATTATATAAAAAAAAATATATGTGAAAAATGAGCGGGTCGTGACAGCTTAGTATCAGAGCCTAGGTTGCTAGGTTCTGTAGACTTTAGAGTGCAGCAGAAACAATACCAGAGTTTAGGAAACGATTTGATGTTGTTCTACAGTCTAGTGGTAGGGCTTCCGTGGTAGTTTCTGTTCTTTTCCTGGGGTGACGATTTCATGAAAACCATAGTAAGCTATTGTCGGGTTGTGTTCCTAGAATGTAGAACTGGGGATTAGAAATGAGTTAGGAATGTTGAGATAAGTGGTGAGGATAGGTGGGTAAACTATAAGGATAGAAGTTCTAAGTCGTGTTTGTTGTTTTAGGATGGATCCATAAGGAGGGAATAGTGCCCATGCGAGTGGCAGTGATGGTGTAGGACCATCAGGTGCAGTTGGGACCGACTCTGATGCGGTATTACGTAGCGTTTCTTAGCAGGTTATGGCTGTGGTCGCTCGAAGTTCAAGGGAGCAGAGTGGTCCATCTGCAGGCCATGGATGCACCATAGAGAAGTTCACGAAAGATGATTCCTCCAACGTTCTCAGGTGGAGTTGATCTAGTAGCCGCTGAGAATTGGATGCAAGAGATTGAGAAGATTTTGGCTGTACTACAGTGTACTGCGGAACAGAGGGTCCTCTTTGCCACCTATAGACTGACAGGAGAGGCTGAGAGGTGGTGGACTACAGTGAGATTGCTGGAGCAACAGAGGGTGACTCCTATAGCCATGACATGGGACCGATTTAAAGATCTGTTCTTTGATAGATATTTTCCAGCTACGGTAAGTGAGGCTAAGGTAGATGAGTTCCTGAGTCTGGAGTAGGGACAGTTATCCGTTCAGCAGTACGCAACACGCTTCATCGAGTTCTCCCGTTTCGCCCCATACATTGTTCCTGATGAGGTGAAGAAGGCAAGACAATTTGAGAGAGGCTTGAGACGGAGTATATTCAGGTAGGTGGTGGTGCTGCGAATCCAAGACTTCGTTGAGTCGGTCAATAGGGCAGCTTTGGCTGAGGTTGGTGAGCGTCTTGATGCAGAGGAGTAGGGACAAAAGAAGAGATCTGCATCTACAAGCTACCAGCAGGGGCACAGGCCGGGTCAGTGGAGAAGAGGTAATCATAGCAGAGGACGGAGATTGGAGACGGGAGGACGTGAGGTGCAGACAGGGCAGGGTCCTCCAGTCTGTCAGACTTGTGGTAGGAGGCACTGGGGGAAGTGTCGAGCTGGTGGTATAGTGTGCTACCGCTGTGGTAGATCAGGGCACATGGTGCGAGATTGTCCTACCCCATCAGATGTAGTTCCAGTGTGTTATCGCTATGGTAAACCGGGGCATATAGTATGAGATTGCCCTACACCACCAGATGCAGTTCCAGCTCCTAGACCATATCGGGGAGGTTATCAAGCACCACGTGGGGGCCAGCAGAGGAATACGGCTCCAGCCAGGGTGTTCACTTTGACGCCATGCGAGACTGATACGGTAGGTGGTGTGGTGACAGGTATGGTGATTATGCTTTCTTTTAAAGTTATTGCATTATTTGATTCAGGAGCTACACACTTGTTTGTGTCATCGGGGTGTATTAAATTATGTAGGGCTGAAACACAGTCATTAGATGTTGAATTGTTGGTATCTACGCCAACTGGATCAGTAGTGAGATGTAGTAGGGTACTCCGCGACTGCCCAGTAGAGATTCAGGGGAAAATATTGTTTGCTGATTTGATAGTGTTAGATATGCACGGGTTTGACGTTATATTTGGCATGGATTGGTTAGCGGCTAATTTTTCCAGCATAGATTGCCATGCACGAGAGGTGATATTCAGATCTCTGGGGAAAGCGCAATTTAAGTTCGTAGGGTCACGAGTGCAATCCTTGCTTCAACTAGTTTCAACTATTCAGGCCAGGAGACTACTACTGAGTAGGTGTCAGGGGTTTGTGACTGTTGTGAAAGAGATGTCAGAAAATGAGTCGAAACTTGCTAGCACGCCTGTAGTAAGGGAGTTTACAAATGTTTTCCCTGATGAGTTACCAGGCTTGCCACCCGATCGTGAGGTAGATTTCTCTATTGATCTACCTTCCGGTACGGCGCCGATTTCTAAAGTACCGTACCGGATAATGCCAGTGCAGTTAGCAAAGTTAAAGAATCAGTTGCAGGATCTGCTTGATAAGGGCTTCATACGGCCTAGTGTATCTCCGTGGGGAGCTCTTGTTCTATTTGTGAAGAAGAAGGATGGGACTATGAGGATGTGTACAGATTACAGGGAGATTAATAAAGTGACCATCAAGAACAAATATCCTCTACCCCGTATTGATGATTTGTTTGACCAGCTCTAGGGTACACGGGTGTATTCAAAGATTAACCTCAGATCCGGCTACCATCAAGTGAAGGTGAAAGCAGAAGACGTCTCGAAGACGACCTTCAGGACCAGGTACGGGCATTACGAGTTTCTTGTTATGTCGTTTGGTTTGACGAATGCTCCTGCGGTATTCATGGACTTGATGAACAGAGTCTTCCACCGATATTTAGACCAGTTTGTTGTTGTTTTTATTAATGATGTATTGGTCTATTCGAGGAACTATGAGGAGCATGAGACGCATTTGAGGCAGGTTTTACAGACACTTCGGGAGAAGAAGTTGTACGCCAAATTTAGTAAATGTGAATTTTGGCTTGAGGAGAGAGTCGTGTTCCTAGGGCATGTTATATCTGGAGATGGTATCTCTATGGATCCTAGTAAGATTGAGGCGGTAGTGAACTGGGTTAGACCGAGGAACGTCTAGGAGATCAGGAGTTTCTTGGGGCTAGCTGGCTATTATCGTCGTTTCGTTGAGGGATTCTTAGCTTTGTCGGGGCCCTTGACACGACTGACGAGGAAGAATGTCAGATTTGAGTGGGATGACAGCTATGAGCAGAGTTTTCAGGAGCTAAAGTAGAGATTAGTCATAGCACCAGTATTGGTTATCCCAGCAGGAGGTGAGGGGTATGTCATATACAGTGATGCGTCCTTGAAGGGACTTGGCTGTGTATTGATGCAGCACGGCAGGGTAGTTGCATATGCGTCCCGACAATTGAAAGAATATGAGAAGAACTACCCTACCCACGATCTTGAGTTGGCTGTAGTAGTACACGCGTTAAAAATTTGGAGGCATTACTTGTACGGCGAGTAGTGTAAGATCTTCTCCGACCATAAAAGTTTGAAGTATTTCTTTACGCAGAAAGAACTGAATATGAGGCAGAGAAGGTGGTTGGAGTTGATTAAAGATTTTGATTGTACATCAATTATCATCCAAGGAAAGCAAACGTGGTAGCTGATGCGTTGAGCAAGAAATCTAGGGAGCCGGTGTTGGTGGCTATGGGGATCCAGCATCCGATCATGATGGATCAGGAGAGACTCGGCATAGAGTTGGTAGAGAGTGATCTTCTAGTATGTATTGCCAGCTTAGTGGTACAGCCTACTCTGCAGGAAAGAATTAAAGCTACTCAGAAGGAAGATCCAGAGTTAGTAGAGGTGATAGACAAAGTACAGAGTGGGCAGAAGGAGGATTTTAGTATTGCAGATGACGGAGCTTTGCGGTTCTGATCCAGATTATGCGTTCCTGTCGATACTGATATCGCCTGTATTTTCTACTTTTCATACTGATAATATCATACTATTCTGTAAAACTGTAAACATATATATATAACTGTGCGTTTATCCCTAGTACTCTATACGTCATGATTTGACCACTCATGACAGGGCTGTGCGGCCCGTAGGCGGGACTCTATCTATTCGGCCCTCTAGATAAGTCATCATACTCTATACTACCTCAGCCCGGCCAAACTGCATCCTCTCATAAGCTCGGGACTGGCTACTACCTCGTTAAATCGGTCCCCTCAACCCAGTGTACTGGGTAACTGCATACTCTCCGAGCACGGCTGACAGTACCCACATACTATCTGAGATATGTGGTTGTACTTTATCTATATCTAGCAACGGTACCGTGCTCTGTAATCTGTATCTGTCTGTGTAACTTTCCTCAGGGATCTGATACTATATACATATATACATATATACTCTTTTACTGTTTTCCGTTATGTTTCCAAAATTACCATAACTCTATCTTTCTGTTCTGTATATTCTGTAATTTCTGTATACTGTATCTGTAGCATCTTGATGCTACTTCTATATATATATATATATATATATATATATATATCTGTCTGTATACTCTGTATGTTATGGTAATAGGAAACATGATATATTAAACTCTGTATTTACTGTTCTGTATAAGCTGTGATATAAATACTGTTATGAATAATACTGCATACATGTATATGTATGTATATTTCTCTGTGAATATAAATCAATATCTGTATATTCTGTGTAAGCCCACATACTGGAAAAACTATATAAACTGTATATACTGTTATTAACTATGTACTTAGTATAGTATGATACATCACAAAACTATATAAATTCTTTATCTCATGAAAATCTACTTAGGCCACACAAGCATTTAATTCATATTTTGTATAAACTAAATAATAAACTGATATGAATCTATGTCTATAAAATCTCTGAATACTTTATAAAAATTCCTAGCATAGCATATTTCCCTTACTTCAACTTTGAAAAGCCCCTATAAAAATCTGGCTCTATACCCGCAGGATTCCTAACTCAACATCCTGAAAACATAATGTCTCAGAACAAAACATTAATATTTCTTAGTCTACATCATTTCTTATAACTGCCAGAAAGTCAAAAACTCAATAAAAGACCTTACCCTAAATTTGGGATGAAATCCAACTTTGTTTTCTCGACGGTCCGTTCTGGCAAACTCGTAGAGAATTCCACCAGAAGCGTCATGGTAGCTTCGGATCGTCGATCCGACGACTGGTGGGGCTGGAAATGAAGAGAGAAGGGAGAGAGAGTCATAGAGAGAGAGAGAGAGAGAGAGAGAGAGAGAGAGAGAGTTCTTAAAAATGAAATAATTCCTGGATTCCGTATATATATATATATATATATATATATATATAACAGGAGATTTCGTCGACGAGACCCTGTATTCGTCGACGAAATTCAGGCTGCCTCAGAACCCCTCTCAGTATTTTCTCGTCGACGAAGCCCTGTGTTCGTCGACGAAATTCTGAAGACCTTCGTCGACGAGACCCTGTGTTCGTCGATGAAGCTTGGCAATTCTTCTAAAATTATTCCTTCTGTTTTTGTATCTATTTTCCTTTCTCTTTAATATTTGAATATGAATATTTTCTGAGTCGTTACATTCTCCCCCCCTTATAAAATTTCATCCTCGAAGTTTACTAGCTGGATCCCATTAATACCCTTTATCATTCTAGGGAAGAAAAATGGGTCTACTTATTTTATTACCTGCCCTCACTTGTGGCGGAGGAATATTGTGGTTACATATTATGTTCTAGGAGATTACACATATAAAACTAAAACTATCTACTAGCTAAAATCTTATACATGTACCTGCAAAAGGAAATCTATCTAACTATTATACTTTGCCTGAGTATCTCTATACCTCTAGGAATAATTGCGGGTATCTATGTCTAATCTGCTCCTCAAGCTCCCAAGAAGCTTCCTCTATAGCATGATTCTTCCACAAAACTTTAACTAACTGTATTTCTTTAATGCGTAAAGTCTAAACCTTTCTGTCTAAAATTTGTACCGGTACCTCTTCATATGCCAACGAATCCTTAAGCTCTATCTCTGCATAACTGATGATGTGGGATGGGTCTAGGACATATTTCCGTAACATGGCCACATGAAAGCTGTCACAACCTGCTCATTTTTCCACGTGTTTTTTTTTTTCAATAATAATATCATCATAAAATCAATACTACATATCCCACAATCCAGCTCAGCAGGTCACCATCCACCTGGACCCGTGGGTATCAGGGATATAACAAAACATACAGCAGAAGCTTACGCAGCAGAAAGTATAAAATTTTATACATCTCATCATAATGTGCCCAATACATACCAGAGTACTACAACCACTAACTCTAAGTATATACAACCCAAAAATAAATCTAGGGACAATTCCCTCAAAATCTAACTGTCCCTACCAAAACTTACCCTTCGCAGAGGGCAGATAAACAATACTAATTCTGCGGGGCTTTTCCCGCTCTCCTATTCGGGGCTCCTGAGAAGTTAATGAAATTTAGGGGTGAGACACCTCTCAGTAAGGGAAATAAACTAATACTAGTGTGTGGCAACATGAGTAATTCGTGTTCAACATATATCATATATAACACATTTAGTACTGTTTCATCAAATCTGGGAAAACATATATAAATAAATCAACATGGCAGAACATACTGCATTTTCATAACATATCTCAACTTATGTCATAATAATAATAATAACATAAAACAATCCTGGTAGGTTAGTTGGCTGTTGTCATGTATTACCCCCACATGACTGGGTTGTGTGGCCCGAAGGCGGGACCTAACAATGGTTGGCCGACCACTGCCAAGTCGATAGTCTAGTCTGTAGGTCCGGTGGGTCTACCCAGACTGGTCTGTACACCAGGGGCGATAACAGCACACTCCTAGAACATAACCACATCGACTATCCAATCTCACACCACTCCGTACAGCAGCGTTAACACAGATATCATGATCACGAGGACCATGGACACGTAGCAACGGTACCGTGCAAGTGCTAGCCTAAACTAAGCCAACCAGGTTCTGATATCATATACATATATTGAAACCGTAATACATAAATATCTCATTTCATTTATTTTCACATCAATCATATCATTTCACATATATACATGTATCATAAAAATCATCAGCCCGTACACCGATATTTCACATTTTATCATAGCTCGGCCCGTACGCTAGCTACACATAGCACAGCCCGTACACTGGAAAATAGTAATCACATAGCACATCCCGTACATTGGGAAATCACATAGCACGGCCCATACGCCGGCAAACATATCCACATATATATATATATATATATATATACAAAAACGTCTCGGCCCGTACGCCGGTTTTCCATCATAAAAATCCACATCATCCACATTCCCAGAAAACTGCATTTCATAACAATTTTACTCATGCCACACAGTAGATTTTCCACATATTCAACATACGATCATTTTCACAGTTTTTGCAAATATAAGACACACACACACACACACACACACACACATATATATATATATATATATATATATATATAAGCATTTTCCAAAACAGTACTAGCTTAGTTTATTCCCTTACCTGATCTCTGGAAAGCCCTTAATAAAACTGCCCCGCACCCGCAGGGTTCCTAACTCAACACCCTAAAAATGAAAAATCTCAGAATTAAAGTTCAGTATTTCGAAGCATACAATATTTTCCTCAACTACCAAAAACCCAAATATTGAGTAGAAAGTTTTTACCCAAAAGCATTCAAGTTTAACACCTGAGGGGTTCCCTGACCAATACCCTGAAACTCGAAACCCCCAGTATTAAACTTCTATATTTTCATGCGCACAACATTTCTTATAACTAGCGTAAGACCAAATATGGCTTAAAAAGCCTTAACTCAACTCTGGGATGATTTCCAACTAACTTTCTCCCACGATCTACTCCAGTAGATTTGGAGAGAACTCCCACAGGAGCGTCGTGATGACTTTGGATTGTCGATCCAGCGTAAAAATAGCCCAAAAATGAAGAGAGAGAGAGAGAGTGAGCCGAAGGGGGGGGGGGGAGAGTGCGTTGGCTTCTTTAAGAAGCCAAATTATCCGGATTTTCGTATATATATAAAACAGAGGATTTCGTCGACAAGTTCGCTCTTCATCGACGAGTACTTCACAAATTTCGTCGACGAGACCCTGTATTCTTTGATGAAATTCAGGCTGCCTCAAAACCCCCTCTCGGTATTTTCTCGTCAATGAAGCCCTGTGTTCGTTGACGAAGCCTTGCTGACCCACTTTTTCCTTTAGTCCTTCCAAAGTCCAATGTCGTTGACGAACGCTTCGCGTTCGTTGACGAAGTCGACGACCTCCTTCTATTTTCGGTCTCCATTTCCCTCTCTTTATTATTCTTTAACTACCATTTTATTCGACTCGTTACAAAACATGTCATGAGTACGAGCCAAAGCTGGTGGCAAAGCTAGCCTATAGGCAACTGACCATATTCCCTCAAGTATCTCAAAAGGGCCAATAAACCTAGGGCTCAACTTGCCCTTCTTTCAAAACCTCATAACTCCTTTCATAAGAGCTATCTTCAAAAATACTCAATCTCCTACATCAAATTCCAATTCTCTGCGGCGAGTGTCTGCATAACTTTTCTACCGACTCTGTGCTGTTTTAATTCTATATCTGGACCCAAAACTCGTCTTTCACCTACTTCATCCCAAAAAAGAGGAGATCGACATCTTCTACCATACAATGCTTCGTATGGAGCCATGCCGATATTAGCCTGATAGCTATTATTATAAGCAAACTCCACTAATGGCATGTACTGGATCCAATTGCCCCAAAAATCAAGCACACAAGCACGAAGCATATCTTCTAGTATCTAAATGGTCCTCTCCGTCTGACCATCAGTCTGGGGATGGGAAGTAGTGCTAAAAGCTAGCTGCGTACCAATAGCCTCCTGAAAATTTTTCCAGAATCGTGAAGTAAACCAAGGATCTCAGTTCGATACTATGGATACTGGTGTTCCATGAACATGAATTATCTCCTGAACATATATCTCTGCCAGCCTGTCCATGAAATAACCAATTTTAATAGGGATGAAATGAGCAGTCTTCGTCAAACGATCAACAACTACCCAAATTGCATTCAATCTCTGCTACACCGGTGGTAACCCCGTAACAAAATCCATCGAAATGTGGTCCTACTTCCACTTCGGAATAAATAATGGCTGCAACTGTCTCGCTGGTCTCTGATGTTCAGCTTTAACCTGCTGACACGTCAAGCACTGCTGAACAAATTCAGCTATCTCCTTCTTTATTCCACTCCACCAGAAATACTCTCACAGATCCCTGTACATTTTAGTACTACTAGGATGGATTGTGTATAGGGATCTGTGAGCTTCCTCCAGTATAGTCCTTCTGATCTCGGTATCTGCAGGAATACATAGCCTAGAACGAAATCGCAGAGCTTCGTCATCTGATATGCTGAACTCCTCAGCCTGACCATCACGTACTCTAGTCATCACTGCTGCCAGCTCTGCGTCATCACCCTAAGCTGCCTTAATCCTCTCGTAAAGTGTAGGCTGAACCACCAAGCTGGCAATAACTGCCTGAGGACTCTCCTCCACCAATTCTATACTGAGCCTCTCCAAGTCCACTAGAATCGAGTGCTGAATCTCCATAGCTGCCAGCACGGGTCCCCTTGATTTCCTGCTCAGGGCATCTGCCACTACGTTCGTTTTTCCTAGGTGGTAGCTAATCATGCATTCATAGTCTTTAATAAGCTCTAGCCACCTTCTTTGTCTCACATTTAATTCTTTATGAGTGAAGAAATATTTTAGGCTCTTATGGTCCGTGAAAATCTCACATTTCCCACCATATAAATAATGCCTCCAGATTTTAAGAGCATAAACCACTGCAGCAAGCTCTAAGTCATGGACAGGATAATTTTTCTCATATTCTTTAAGCTGCCTAGACGCATATGCAATAACCCTGCCATGCTGCATCAACAAGCACCCAAGACCCTTCAAAGAGGCATCACTGTATATCATATAACCATCCTCTCCTGATGGAATAGCCAGTACTGGAGCTGAAACTAACCGCTGCTTCAACTCTTGGAAACTCTGCTCACAGTCATCAGTCTATTCAAATTTCACATTTTTCCTTATAAGTCGTGTCAATGGACCTGATAGCCTGGAAAAACCCTCTACAAAGCGTCAGTAATAACCTACCAACCCTAGAAACTCCTGACTTCCTGAACATTTCCCGGCCTCCCCCAATTCACCACTGCCTCTATCTTGCTTGGATCAACTGACACTCCTGCTTCTGAGATCACATGGCCGAGAAAAGTAACCTGCCTTAACCAAAACTCACATTTCTTGAACTTTGCATATAATTTACTTTCTCTCAATACCTGCAACACCAGCCTCAAATGATGTTCATGCTCCTTAGAACTCCTTGAGTAGACCAGTATATCGTCAATAAACACAACCACAAACTGGTCCAAATACTGGTGGAATACCCGATTCATCAAATCCATAAAAACAGCTGGTGCATTAGTCAACCCAAATGGCATCACTAAGAACTCGTAATGCCCATATCGGGTACGAAAAGCAGTCTTCGAAATGTCCTTTGCCTTGACTTTCACCTGATGGTAGCCTGACCGCAGATCAATATTAGAATAGACCTGGGTCCTCTGGAGCTGATCAAATAAATCATCGATCCTAGGGAGAGGATATTTATTCTTGACTGTCAACTTGTTTATCTCCCTATAATCAATGCATAACCTCATGGTTCCATCTTTCTTTTTCACGAACAATATAGGCGCACCCCAAGGCGACACATTGGGCCTGATAAAACCCTTATCCAGTAACTCCTATAGCTGATCTTTCAGTTCTTTCAATTCAACTGGTGCCATACGGTACAGTGCTTTAGATACTGGTGCAGACCCTGACAACAAATCTATAGTAAACTCAATCTCACGATTTGGTGGTAAACCAGGCAATTCTTCTTGGAATACATTTGGGAATTCTCTCACTATTGGTATGTCATCTTGTCTCAACTCTTCTTTTGGCAACTCTTTTATGTATGCAACATACCCCTGGCAACCCTCCTGTAATAATCTCCTCGCCTGAATAGCCGACACTAGCTGTGGTGAAGCACGCACACGTGAAACCGCAAATCTAAATTCTAGTTCGCCCAGGGGTCTGAAAATTACTTCTTTCTGATGGCAATCTATGCTAGCATGATAAATGGCTAACCAATCCATGCCCAATATCACATCAAACCTCTGCATTTCCAAGACGACAAGATCGGCGAACAACACTCTCTCCTGAATACTTACTGGAAAATTCCGAAGTACCCTCCTGCATCTAATCACAGATCCCATCAGCGTGCCCACTGACAATTCTACATCTAATGATTGTGTCTCTATTCCAACTATTCTCACATACCCCGCCGATATAAAAGAGGTATCAAACAAAACAATCATTCTATATGGTAAAGCAGTAAGAGTACCTTTGACAACGTCCCCAGCCATCTCAGCGTCTCCTAGTGTCAACGCATAAACCCTCACCGGTGCAGTGTTCCTCTTCTGACCACCGCGGGGCGCCTGATATCCACCCTGAAATGGTCTGGTAGCCCGTGCATAACCTGACGGCATCTGACATGCTCGTGCCATGTGACCGGGTCTCCCACAGCGATAGCAAACATTCTCCCTAAATCGACATTCACCCGAGTGTCTTCGGCCACACCTGGCACAAGTGGCGGGAGGCTGACTGCTCTAGAATCTCCTGTGCTCTACCATCTGTCTCTGGCCTCCACCAGATCAACCTCCTCTCCAAGGGCCTCGACTGGGACCCGCTTGATAACTCGAGGGTGCAGCCCTCTTCTTCTGACTCTGTGCCTCCGTCTCTCCAGATAGACTCTCCTCCACGATAGTGGCCCTGTCAACCAACTCTGAGAAATCCTGGATCCTCAGTACCGCCACCTGCTTGTAAATATCCCGTCTCAAATTTCTCTCAAACATTCTAGCTTTCTTTGCTTCATCTGGGACAATATAAGGGCAGAAGCGAGAGAGCTCAATAAATCTCGCCGCATATTGTGGAATAGTCAACGACCCCTAGGAAAAACTCAAAAACTCCTATACTCAAGCCTCTCTGATCGAAGCAGGATAATATCGATCAAAGAACATGTCCCTGAATCGGGCCTAGGTCATCTGCACTAGTATAGCTCTCTGCTCCTCCAACAACTTGGTGGCTATCCACCATCTCTCAGCCTCCCCTGCCAGCCTATATGTAGCGTACATAACTGTCTGCTCGTCAGTGCAGTGAAGTACTGTCAGGATCTTCTCCATTTCCTACATCTAATTCTTAGCAATTGTAGGGTCAGTCGCTCGAGAAAAAGACGGCGGATTCATCTTTATGAATTTCTCTATGGTACATCCCTAAGTTGAGGATGGACCTCCCTGCTCTCTAGAGCTCCGCGCTATCTCAGCCATAACTTGCTGAGCCACACTACGAAGCACAGCATTTGAATCCCCACCTGCTGCGCCAGAAGGACCTGTTCCATCATTCCCACTAGCGTGAGCACTATTGTCCCCTGGGTCCATCCTGCAAACACATAGAACACCGTTTCAAAATTCTATCTTCCTATAGACTCAACTTATTCAACTAAAACTCCAAAACCTCTATTAACTATCCCTCCTGTTCCTAATCCCAAAATCCACTCCTGCAACCTAAACACGTGACTCGTCGACAGTTTACTATGGTTTTCCTAAAATCGTCACCCCAGGAAAAACACAGAAACTACCATGAAATCCTGTATCCAGCTCATAGGACAAAACCTCAAACTCTTCTCCTATATTCTGGTATTGATTTCGCTGCACTCTAGAGTCTACAGAACCTAACAACCTAGGCTTTGATACCAAATTGTAACGACCTCAAAATTCTTATCATTTTTTAAAAAAAATATATACAATAAACATTCCTACGCAGCGGAAACACAAATTATAAAACCATTTATACATAAACTATATAATACCAGAATCCAGAATATACAGACTATACAAAAATGTCCCTCCAGTGTCATCTATCCAAAAACATACACTACTATGACAAAAACTGACCCTATAATCAGGGAGATCTGAGCTATACTCTATTCGCGAGCCTGATCTGCTCGCCTCACTGGTTCACCTGAAAAATGTTAGAGTAATAGGGTGAGTCGACGCTCAGTAAGTGGAAATATGCTATCACTAGTGTGTGGCAACTAAGTTACAAGTACTTTAAAATCTAGCAACTGAACTGTAATGCAACAATTTGTAAAACATATCTTTCAAGCATATCTATATTTGTCAATTTAAAATACACTGTATCGCCTGTATTTTCTACTTTTCATACTGATAATATCATACTATTCTGAAAAACTGTAAACATATATATAAAACTGTGCTTTTATCCCTAAGACTCTATACATTATGATTTGACCCCTCATGACAGGGTTGTGCGGCCCGTAGGCGGGACTCTATCTGGTCGGCCCTCCAGATAAGTCATCATACTCTACACTACCTCAGCCCGGCCAAACTACATCCTCTCATAAGCTCGGGACTAGCTACTACCTCGTCAAACCGGCCCCCTCAACCCAATGTACTGGGGAGCTGCATACTCTCTGAGCACGGCTGACGGTACCCACATACTATCTGAGATATGTGGTTGCACTCTATCTATATCTAGCAACGGTACCGTGCTATGTAATCTATATATGTCTGTGTAACTTTCCTCAGGGATCTGATACTATATACATATATACATATATACTCTTTTACTGTTTTCCATTATGTTTCCAAAATTACCATAACTCTATCTTTCTGTTTTGTATATTCTGTAATTTCTGTATACTGTATCCGTAGGTAAGGCAGCTGTAGTTTTAGATGGGTATGATAGTGCAGAAGTGTTGAACGTCTCTGAGAAAGATTTGGGAAAAGAATGGATATTAGATTCAGGATGTTCCTTCAATATGTGTCCATTGAAAAACTGGGGTTTGAGTCCTTTACATGCTTAGAAGGAGGTCAGGTTATCTTAGGAAACAATAAGTCATGCAAAACACAGGGTATTGGGATTGTGAGACTTCTAATGCATGATGGGATTGAAAGAGTGCTAAGAGATGTGAGGTACATACCTGAGTTGAAGAGAAACTTGATTTCTCTTGGTAGCTTAGATAAGACAGGGTACACGTTTAAGTTTGAAGGAGGTAGTCTAAGAGTATGTAAAGGTTCATTGGTAGTGATGAAAGGGGTGCTAAAGAATGGGTTGTACACCTTAGTAGGAAAGACAATGATTGGTGAGGCTTCATCTATCAATCACAGGGTAGAAAATTAAGTTTCCTTGTGGCATAAGAGGCTAGGACATGTTAGCCAACAGGGCCTAAAGGAGCTAGAGAAACAGGGGCTGCTTGGGGGTAGGAAACTTGAGGAATTGTCATTCTGTGAGGAGTGTTTCTTGGGTAAGTCTACTAGGGTTAGTTTTAAGAAGTCTACTCACACCACAAAACAAACTCTTGATTACATACATTCAGACTTGTGGAGACCTGCTACAGTTAGTTCTCATGGTGGTTCTAGGTATTTTCTGTCAATTATAGATTACGTTTCTAGGAAAGTATGGGTTTATATTCTAAAATGTAAAAGTGATACTTTTGAAAAGTTTAAATAATGGAAAACCTTAGTTGAAACTCAAATTAGCAGAAAAGTAAAAACACTGAGAACAGACAATGGATTAGAATACTTGTCAAATGAATTTTATGAATTTTGTAAAGCTGAGGGCATAGCTAGACATAGGACTATTAGGAATACTCCCCAATAGAATGGATTAGCTGAAAGGATGAATAGGACTATTTTGGAAAGGGTAAGATGTATGTTAGCCACTTCAGGTCTGCCCAAGACCTTTTGGGTAGAGGTGGTGACCACTGTTGTATACCTTATTAATAGGTGTCCTTCCACAACTCTAAATTTCAAAACCCCTCAAGAAATCTGGTCGGGTGAGCCTACTGATTATCAGGGTTTAAAAGTTTTTGGGTGCGTAGCCTTTGCCCACATTAGAATTGATAAATTAGAACCTAAAGCTATTAAATGATTTTTGTGGGATACCCAGAGGGGGTTAAAGGCTACAAGCTCTGGGTTGTAGAACCTGGAAAACAAAAATGTATTATCAGCAGGGATGTATTTTTTAATGAAACTAAAATGGGGGGGGGGGGGAGGGAAACCAGAAAATTCAGATGAAAGTGTTAGACACTCTGATACTAGTGACCTGCAGCTTGAGGTGGAGCAACCCTTCACTTCTCATAGACATTTAGAAACAGATGCTGCAGATTTCGAGGAGCAAAACTTAGAACTAGAAACCTCTGAATTCAGTAAAGCCTACCTTTTAGCACATGATAGGGAGAGGAGGGTCATAAGACCTCCTCAAAGGTATGGGGAAGCTTATATGACAGCTTTTGCTCTTTCTGTTGCTGAAACAGAAATTGAGGTGGAGCCTAAGACTTTTAGAGAGGCCATGGATAGTACGAGCTGAAAAATTGGATTCTTCAAATACAAAAGAGAAAATAACAGTCTCTAACAAGAATAAACCTGGGTTGATGGTACCTAGATCGGAAAAAAAAAAAAACCTCAGAGGATCCAAGTGGATCTTTAAGAGGAAAGAGGGAATCCCTGGAGTTGAACCACCTAGGTATAAAGCTAGGTTAATGGTTAAGGGATTTACACAAAGGGAAGGGAAAAACTATAATAAAATATTTTTCCCTGTTGCGAGGCATAGTTCAATTAGAATTCTATTATCTTTTGTTGCTGTACATGACTTGCATTTAGAACAACTTGATGTTAAAACTACTTTCTTGCATGGTACTTTAGAAGAAATAGTTTTTATGCAACCTCCCGAGGGTTTTGATACAAAAATGAATAAATCATATTATGTTTATTCAGACATCTTATATGGGCTGAAAACCATTACCTAAACAATGGTATAACGATTTGAGTTTCTTGCATGATTCAATGATTTTTGTAGAAGCACTTATGATGGATTGTTTTTTATTATAAATCATGTGTAACTTTCATATTATTTGCTATGAATATTGTGATGACCATGTTGTTTGGCTTGTGAAGACCTTGGATCTGTTTTACATCACGTTTAAGTGCGTGCTTAACTCGAATTTGAAATGATACTTAGGACCTGTTAAAAGAATACTTGGAGGGAATAACGAGAGAAGATTAACAAAAAGTTTCCTCTACTTATCTCAAAATCGTAGATTTCAGGTGGTAAAAAGTTTGGAATGAGTCATGTTAAATCTACTACTTCTATTCCGTTGCACACGTGTTAAATTATCCCTAGAAAATAGTGTCCTGAAACTGAAATGAGTCACTATTTATGAATAAATACCTTATGCTGTATGTGGTCGTGCAGTGTAATGCTATGGTAATGTTCTAAGACCTGATTTTTATCTTATACTGTAAGTCAAGTGAGTAGATTTATGAGCAAACCTGGAAAACCATCAAATTGGGGCATGCTTTGAACAAAAATTTTCATACTTTGTCTAGAACAGAACACATGTATCATATTTGGAACAAGTAATGCAGTTATGAAATATGCGCTAAAAGGATATGTCGATTCTGACTATGCTGAAAATCTAGATATCAGGAGTCTTGTCTGGTCGGTGGTTTTTCCTTTTTTAGGTAAGTGCTATTATTGGAAATCCCATTCAGTCGGTGGTAGCCTTGGTCTACCATGAGGCTAATATATTGGTCCCATGACTGAAGCCTTCAAGGAGGCTATATGGATAAAAGGACTGTGTCTAGAGTTAGGAATGTATATTGGAACCGTTATAATTTATTGTCAATATCAAACCACTATTCATTTGGCTAGGAATCATGTTTATCATGATAGGTCCATACATATAGATGTTAGGCTGCATTTTGTAAGGGATATTATTTCTAGTGGTGAAATAGAAGTAAGGAAAATTCCAACAGAGGATGATCCTTTTGATATGATGACTAAAGTAGTACCTAAATCCAAGTTTGAACATTATTCAAACTTGGTTAAGCTTGGAAGTTGCTAGTGTTTGTTTTGCAGGAACCGCCATAGGAGATGCTAAGGAGGTGCAAGGGTCACAAGCTTACCAAGGTGGAGAATTGTTGGAGTGTCAAGCTTGAAACAATCCAAGCCGTTTATATTAGGAGAGATCTAGTGGCTGTTTTTTATATGTTATGGGGGGGGGGGGAATGATGTAATTTACTTGTAATTGTAAATAAGTACATTTAAAACAAAAGGGGAGCGGGAGGGGGGGGATATTATTTTTTTGCTGTTTGCAGCTTCAGCGGTGCAGAACCGAGAGAGTCTTCTTCTTGCCCATTCAGCGAGACAACCGTGAGAGATTCTTTTCCAGCCGCGAGAGGGCACCTGTAGCCGAGGGTTCATTCAGCCGCGTGGGAGAGTGAGGGGCCCACAAGAGAAGGAGACGGTAGTGGAGGTTCGGCGTTGGGGGGATCTCCAACCTCCAGTGGAGGTTCACGCAAGTGTAAGGGAAGGTAATGCACAAATCTAGTTTATTGGGAGGGTTTCTTTTAGGGAAATCAGGGAGAAAGATAGGAAGAAGCCTAGGGTTCTTCGCATGTGTGAAGAGGGGGTTCTCTTGGGTCGTTCTTGGGCTGATTTTCGAAGGAGATTGGTAAGCCCCAAAGGTAAATCTGTGTATATGCGTTTATTTCCACCGTATTTAATAAAGTGTCTTGGAAGGTGAGTTCTTGTCGTGGATGTAGGCCAATTTTTTGGCCGAACCATGTAAATGTGTTCTTGTGGATTGTGATTGTGACATGTTTATATTTTACTGAATTTATTGTAGCTTTGCTGAATATTGGATTGGTGAACATATATTTTTCTTGCTCAGGCTTAGCACACACGCGCACGTTAAAATAAACAAGTTTTAGTTTAGGTGTGGTTGTGGTTGATGTTTAGGTAAAATCAGATTCTTATTGTTTTATAATTGATTGAAATATGAAAATTAGAATAAGTAATTAGCTTAATACACACAACAAATGTCATACAAGAAACTACAATAAACATCTGTTGGCTTGTTGAAATATCTCAAACTTTTTTTCAAAATCCCAAAACATCACTTAATAACATTTCTTAACAATGAATGACGAAAATTAAAAAACTTCATTCTTTCCTTGTGGTCTAACGCCTCTCTTGAAATCAAGAAAACGATATCTATTTTCCTCATACGGAGCCATGTAACCATAAGTATATTGGGATATCCGACATCAACCACATAATATTTTCCTGTCAAATGAAGGGTAAAATATATTATGCAACACTCAAGTATGTACCAACAACTAAATTTGTAGCTTTTACGCAGATGTTAACGGTACTACTCAGTGGAGGATGGGGAAAGTTTAGTTTAATCGATCGAAGGCAATGACTAAATATTCTTATGTCATTAGCACTTCCTTCCCATCCAACATTCACAAAGGTGAATAGCATATTGAACAAGCATGCAACCATGAAATTCTGTGTACAAATTAATTTACGCTCGCGATATGGAGCTTGTTTATCAACTCCTACAAATGCATTTATGTGTGTTCCATCAATTGCACCTATGTAGTCCTATAACAAAATCAATTATAAAGTTTAGACACTTTTTTTTTAATGTGATCATTAATAAAAAGAAAAGAGTTTACAAGATGTGTATGTTTAACTATCATACCTTAAAGAAGGGCCAATACTTATTATTTCTTATTTCAGGGGGAATTTTTGTTAGTCTCCTATGTGATTTGATAATCTCAATAGAAAATTAAAATAATGTCACGACTTTTTTTTTTTTTTTTTTATTACATAGGAACTCCAGTAACCAACAAACCCTTTGGACCTCCTGATGCAGTACCAAACTTACGGATCAGTGTCCTCCCCCTAAGTCTCGCTGATCAGGTAAAGTCCGGAATGTGGATACGGCTTTCGTGCATCAGTTGGATGTTCAGCCAATTTGATCCCTGAGATACATCTGCATTACCACTCACGGTCCCCCGCTGACTCACATAGAACTCTCACCATCACATGTCAAACGGTAGTTAGCTGCATGTGCAACACTATATAAAAAAAAAATGCACATCCCTTGTGATAATAAATTCTTTTCCTTAATTGTCTTTCTAAATCCGAAAGCACATGTCCTTCCATATGGAAAAGTTATTTGTAAGCAATAGGTTGATTCAATGCTTCAAGCATAGACTGATGCCCCAATAATATCGATGTCCTTATAGGCATTATTGTAGGATGCAAAATATTTTTATTTCATAGTTTTAGCAGTGTACGTAATAACACACAAAATAATTTTTTTTTAATATTCTTCTTCATATCTACAAACAATACACACATCCCATGAATTATACGGAATAGGCGTGGGTAATATAAAGAACCAATTAAAGTATAACAAATAAAATGGGCATAGGTGTTATATAGAACCAATTAAAGCAAAATAAAGAATATGGGCATAAGTTAACATAAAAATAAATAATATGGGCATAGGTTAACATAAAATATATTCATTTTGTGACTGAATGTTCACATTGTCTCTCATCATTTAATGCAAAATAAAATAGTTTCATGCATGAAAACATACAAGCATAACATAAGTCTATGGATTATAAAGTACAACTTAATAATTTCAAATTCATGGAGTTACTTTGATCTATTATAAAGTACAACTTAATAATTTCAAATTCATCAGTAAGCATTAATAGAAAATTTTTCCTTTTTCCTCTGTTAGTATAACTTCCTAAGTTACCCTTGTATCCTTGTATATTTCCTAAGTTACCCTTGTACCCTTGTATAAAGTCTTGTATAGTGTTATAAGATACTAGTGTGTCGCTTCTAACATGTATCAGAGCCTCCTAGGGTTCTTTATTTTTTCGCCGCCGCGCCTTTCCGTGAGGCTAGCACCAGCATCCTCCCGTGCAGTCCGCCACTGTCCTCCAGCCACCCGCGCTCCCGCCAGCCGTGACAAAAAGCAGCA
Organism: Malania oleifera; assembly: GCF_029873635.1. Taxonomy (NCBI): domain Eukaryota; kingdom Viridiplantae; phylum Streptophyta; class Magnoliopsida; order Santalales; family Ximeniaceae; genus Malania; species Malania oleifera. The sequence continues at coordinate 8,781,374 of NC_080429.1, read as the reverse complement.
CCCGAACAACCCGCCATCCTCTCCTACAAGCAATAGACCATCGTGGCTGTTTGCTTCCTCGGGTGTTTCTCTCCCGGCGTCGTCTCCGTTCCACCATCTCTCGCGTGTTCTCGCTCCCGGCGTTGTCTCCGTTCCTCACCGTCTCGCGGCTCCTTCTCCGGCCGTCGTCCCTCTGCACTCGTCGGTCGTTTCTTGTTCGTGCATCTTGGTTCGTCGCGTGGTTGTTAAATGGCATCTTGGTTCGTCGTCTCTCTCCGGCGTCGTCTTTGTTTCTTCCTCCGGCGTCGTCTTTGTTTCTCCGGCATCCATCTCCGTTCCTCGTCTCTACCATTCGTGGTGAATCGTGTGTCTTTCGTTCTCCTCCGCCATCTTGGTTGTGGTCCTTCTTGATTTCTCCGGCGCCTTGCTCTCGCGTCGTCTCTCGGCTCTGTGCTCCACTGCGAGTCACCAGAAGCACCCCTTCTCTCTTAATAGTGCTACTATTTTTTAATTTTTTATTTTTTTCCTACTCTCCAATGCATCACCACTAACACAAAAAAAAAAAAAAAAAAATCTCTGAAGTACTTACTCTCCTCCTGTGCTTCACTTTTCCACCAGTGTCCTGCATTTTTATATTATTCTTTTTTTAATGCTCTTCACCGAGTTGCGTCAGCCTACATAGATTGTTTTGAATGGCTCCAACTAAATGCGTGGGCTCAACATATGTCAATTTTTTTGATTGGTCGTGATTATGGCGTTTTTTGTCACTGGCACAAACCGAAACCTACCAAACTGCCCACGCAATCCATTGAAGATTTTGATGAGGCTCTTGAGGAATGGGAAGTACTCACTGTAAAGATTTCTTCCTGGTTTAATTAATACCGTCCGTTCCTACATTACTATCAGAGTCTCCTTCCTAATTTTCGTATGCCAAACTTGCTTGGGATTTTTGGCCACACGATACCACTATGGCAGGGATGGTGCTCTCAGTTTCAGTTGCACTAGGCTTTCTCATATGCATCAGGAACCGGGACAGTCTATTGGCCGAGTTTCCTGCTCAGGTAATGGCATTTGGATCAGCTTTCTCATTTTTGACCCTGTTGTTTTTCTGATGAGCAATCAATTAGGAGGCCTTTTGCGGCATATTGGATCGCCGTCAGTTCCTTTACTTGAGGCATCATTACCGGGAGTGAATTTGAGACTACTCGATTCTTTGTGTGCTCGATCTCCTCTTTCCTCCATTTGAAGTTTGCTCTTGCGGACGCATTTGTTAGGAGACACGACAACAGACTCGCGGTTCATTCTACCGATATGATCTTGGCTATTGCTTCATCTATTCTCTACCCCCTGCTGCGGCTGTTGCTTTCTTCTAGCCGCCACGTTTTTCTGGCCAGTGCCACTATTGTGGAGGAAGGTCATCGTATTTCTGATTGCACTCCTAAAAAGAAGGCCAGGATGCTAGGGATGCTCTCAAGCTAATATCTCTTCCTCTTCTAGGCCTCTTGCTGCGTTCCTACAAGTCTACACCAGCTCCTCAGTTTCTCTCCATCTCCTTCACCTTCTTGGTCGTCTCTTTCTGCATCTGGACCTTGAGGCATTGTCACCCAGGTTCTTCATCCCGCACGTTCTAACTGGCCGTATCAGTTCTCCCCAGGTATCTCCTTCCCATTGGTTTATTGATTCTGCCTGTTGCAATCATATGACCCTGATTCCTCTTTACAATGCATCATAAACATTCTCTAACTCCTGTTCCCTGATTTGACTGCTGATGGTTCGCATATGTCCTGTTGTCATCTTGGTCTGTTTCTACTCCTTTTTTTTTCTGTACCTAACCCATATGTTATGCCTAACTTGTCTCTCAATCTCCGTTCTGTTTGTCAACTTGTTGAGAGTGGTTTTGATTTTTAACATTTTCATCACAAGGTTGTGATGTGTAGGATCCCAGACGAGCCAGCTTGTTGGGACTTGGTCGTAAGTTGTGGTCCGACTTTTTCGAGCTCACATTTCTGCATTTTGCCTCGTTCGTGTTTTCTCCCCCATCTCTTTCCTGTTGCAGTGTCTCCCGTGTTTGGCATTCTCGTCTCGGTCTACCTTATACCTCGTGTTTCAGTCTTTAGCTTCTAGTTGTTTGCTTGGGAAATGTTCATTTGACTTTTTGATTGTTATGTCTGTCCACTTGGAACCAGAAAGCTTTACCTTTTAATGAAAGTACTTCTCGGTCTTCTTCACCTTTTGATTTGGTTCATTCTGATATTTTGGGACCTGCTTCCTGTCCCCTACTCAGGTGGGTCTCCGGTACTTTGATTTTTATCGATGACTAGTCTCGTTTACCTGGTTTAGCTTTTACATGATTGCCTGGATTCTTTACTGTTTTCGTGACTTAAGAAATGATTAAAACACAATTTCACGGCACATTAAAGTCTTTCGTCCGACAATGCCCTAGAATAGCCTTTCTACTCCTTTCCTGCAGAACTTCACGAGGCTGCACCTTCTTCCGATCGATCTTTATTCCCCTCCCAACAGAATGGTCTGCTGAATTTAAGCATCGCCACATCCTTGACACTATTCCGCTCCTCACTCGTTCTCTGCCTCCTCCCAGAATCCTTTGGGAGAAGCCTGCTTTTTACAGCTGTTTACACTATTAATCGGGTTCCCACCCTTACTCTTTCTATAAATCCCCATATGAAGGCTCTCTATGGAAGGTACCCTATTATTCTTTCTCAATTTGTTGTTGCTTTGCTTGTGGTTTTTGCTTCTAACCTCATGACACAAAACTTGAACCTTGGTTCTCGTCTCTGTTGCTTATTCTTGTTATGACATTGAACACAATGGTTTCGGTGCTACGACCCCCATATCTAAGCGTCTTGGAGTCTCTCACAATGTTCAGTTTTGTGGGAACACAAAATGTTCACTCATATCCTCCCATTTTCTCTGGTTGTTCCTCCAGACTCGCCTATTTTTACTGACCCTTGACCCTGCCATGAATTCTCTCTCCCAATTTTTTCTCGAGGCAGGTCATGACAGCTCATCAGGGATCACTCACATCTTGTCTGCCCTCTCCCCGAACTATCCTTCTGATATCATGCCATCGCACCCTCCACCTCCACCTGAGTCTTGATTTGGGAATGTTCCATCGGGTAGTGCACTCCTACCTATCTTATTGATTATCACTCATCTACTGCTTTTTCTACTCTGACTCCTTCACGAGCCTCGCGATTATCGAAAGCTGTTCTGTTTCTGTTTTGGCAGCACTATTCCTGAGAACTAGACGACCATTCACAAACTCATACTTGGGACCTGATTGACCTTCCTCCCTGTAAAGACTGTAGTTGGGAACAACTGGGTGTATAAACGGAAAAATGAACTCCGAGCCGTTTCGAAGTAATAGGGAAGCTCGTTTAGTGGCAAAGGGCTTTCACTCAGAATATGGCATTGATTATGAGGAGACCTTTGCTCCTTTTGCGCGTATTAACCGGTCCGTTCACTCCTATTGGCGATGCCTCTGCTTCGCCGCTGGCTTTATTTCAGATGGATGTTAAGAAGCTTCTTACATGTGATCTTGGCTGAGAGGTATATCTGGCAGCCCCCTCCGGTATATCCTCCATCCTTCTGGTAGGTCTTGTCGTCTCCATCGTGCCTTTATATGGGCTTAAGCAGCTCCTCATGCTTTGGTTTGCCAAGTTCAGCTCCACTATTGCACCGCTTGGGTTTGCCTCTAGCCCTTATGATTCACAGCCCTTTTTAACCCATCACACACTAACTGCATCACTATTTTACACTTTATTTTGATGATATGATCCATATTGTGATGATACTACTACGGTTCATAAGCTTAGCCATTTTGTGTCAGCATTTTGGAGATGAAAGACCTCTGGTTTTCTCTGTTCGTTACTTCCTTGCTTAGAAGTGTCTCCTACCTCTGATGGCTACTCTTTGACTCAAAGCTAAATATGCTTCTGACTCTGAACGTGCCGGATCACCAATTGTAAGATCACTGATAGTCCGCTGGAGCCCAACATCACACTCCGTCTTATAACTGATGGGGATCTTCTTCCTGAGCCACTCGTTACCGACACTTGTTGGGGTCGTATTTATCTCACCTTTCATAGACCTAAACAGACTAGGCAGTGCACCTTGTTTAGCCAGTTTTATGTCAGCTCATCGTTCGTTCCTATGTAGCTGTTCTTCGCATTTACGATAATGTGAAGGTAACCCTATTTCATGGGCGTTTTCTTTTCCGTCTCCCTCATCCTTGACAGTTGCAGGTTTTATTCAGAGCTGATTGGCCAAGGGACCCTACTGAGCGTTTTGATCTAAACCACTTGGTTTTCTTTTTCCTACTTGGTGCTCCTTATCTCTTGGGGGGGGCGAAGCAAAAGCAACTATTGTTTGCTCGCTCCTAGTACTAAGGCTGAGGTATCGGGCTCCTTGCTGATACAACTTCTGAGCTTCTTGGCTTCCTCCACGATATGGGTGTTCCTCCCCTCACGCACTCCGCTTTAACTGTGACGATCACAGTGCCTGTCCATATCGCGTCACACTATGTTTTTTCATGAACACACCAACACATCGAGATCGATGTCATTCGGGCGTCATCCATCTTCCGGAAGGACACTTCACCTCTTGTCAGTTCCTCGACCGATCAATTGGCTGATTCTTCACAAAGGCTTCATCCACCTGGTCCGCCATTGTGCTTTAGTCTGCAACACTCCAGTTGACATCTTCATACCCCTTGAGTTTGAGGGTATGTTAGTATAACTAACTGCCTAAGTTACCAACCCTTGGTACCTTGTATATTTCCTAAGTTACCCTTGTACCCTTGTATAAAGTCTTGTATAGTGTTAATAAGATAATCTAGTATTTCTCTTCTAACATCCTCCATTCTCAAATAATTCAAATGACATCCAAATCTAAATCTGAATCTAAATCTTCAGAGATAAGTGTTGACATGCTATTCAACAGTTGAATGCATTTCTGCATTGAAAATTTATCTTTTGGAGGAGGTGGAGACGTTGATTTTATGTCCCCGCTACTCACTGATTTGCTTATCATTTGAATCAACCTTTCACTCTTTTTGACCATAGAAACCTTTCGGCGAGCTTTTCCCTTTCTAATAGATCCTTCGCCACTCTTACACTTTTGACCCCCACTACTTACTCGACACCCCTCCCTAGATGAGCTATGTTAACAGAAGAGAGGATGTGGTTAGGTAGGATCAAATGAGGTTCGTCACTCTCTCTCTCGATCCCTCGTCTATGATACGCGTACTACTCAATCCCTTCACACGCGTTAAACCAAAAGTTTGGGAATGTACCTACTATTGACGCCATAATTGTATGTGGGCTGATTTAATTGTATGTATGTAATGTATACTTAAAAGGTTTATTTTTTAAATTACTTAATTTTCAATTCAATGTGTTAGTCAAAAGTTGATTGATGCACTCGACCGTCAATGTTTAATCACACCACATCAACCTTAAAATTATGTGATTTTTGCTATATTGATAATATTAAAAACAACATTAATAATATTTAAACACATATTTGTAGGAAGCTGAGCAATCTTAATAGTTTCCTAATTTTTCAAACGAATTACATAGGATAAACGCGACCTTTGCCATACTATTGCTTTGAATGGAAAAAAATAGTAAAATTTGTGAAAAATAATATATATATATATATATATATATATATATATATATATTATCAACCAAAATTTTTGACAAGAAGTTTATTTTCGGCTTAACTTAACGATTCAATTCAATATATCGTCAGAGTTTAATATGCAACTAACATCTCATGTATTCCATCATGTCAACTTTCAATTGACACTTTTTATGTCTTGAAAAAGAAAATGTAATTTACTTCAATTCGAATATAATTTGAAAAATAAACACATAATTTTGTAATAAGCTTGAGTATATCCTATAATTTTTTAACCAATATATATATATAATCAACCAATATTATTGACAAGAAGTTACTTTTTTCCTTTTTTTTTTTTTTTTCTGCTTGACTTATGTTTCAATTCAACATAACTAGTCAAAAGTTGATGGCACAGCCTCAGCAATGGTATAAATCGTATCAGAAAAAATGAGATTTACTTTAGTTCGAAAAAAAAATAAAAAATAAATACAAAATTTTGTAATAAGCTTGAACAAATCCTAATAATCTCCTGAATATGTTCAAACTTATTACTTAGGAAAAATACATTGCCTTTGCCATATTGTAGCTTTTAATTGGGGAACAAATTTTGTGTCAATCAAACTAAATATATATATATATATATATATATGTATGTATGTATGTATGTATTTGTGCCAAACAAATTTATTGATTAAAAAAGGTTTACTTTTTGTTTAACTAAATAGTTTAATTCAACTGTATCAGTCAAAAGATGATGCAATTAGTACCATAAGTGTATTAATCACATCAACTTTTGATTGACACTTTTTATGTCTTGAGAAAAAAAATAATGTGATTCACTCTAATTTGATAAATAATTTGAAAAAAATTTAATAATTTTAAATGCATAATTTTGTAATAAGCTTGAGCTAATCCTAACAAATTTCTGACTATGTTCAAAACTATTATATGGAAAAAATGCAATGCCTTTTCCGTATTGTAGCTTTCAATGAAAACAAAAGAAGAACAAAATTTGTGTTAGTACAAATATATATATATATATTTATGTCAATAAAAATTATTGATAAAAAGTTCACTTTTTGTTTAACTCAACAATTCATTCATCAAATTCCCTTTGTAGCAGAAATTGAACAGGAAATTGCATGCTTGGTCACATTGTAGAAAATAAAATCACAAGCGCAAAAAAGAGATTGTCATGTTGCAACTTCAAATTAACTTAGTAGAAAGCATTAAGGATAAGTTTGGATGAGGTGTAGACAGTGACTAGAATGAGAGAGGGCATAAGAGTACAATTTGAGGTATGAGTTGGTCGATTACTATAGAGTGAAGGGGGGAGGAGGTTGCAATAGATGATTGTTGTTTTAGGCTATGGATGACAAAATCATTTACGTATCAAATTTCTTTTTCGTTGATTGTTATTATATTCGTTTCTTATTATTTGAGAAAGTTGTTGATAAAAACTTAGTTTTTATTTTTTCTAGCTAGTCAATTACTGATAAGCTTACATTTTATCACACTATTCAATTCAATTGTTTAATCCAGTTGTGCAAACCAGTATTTTAATCGATTAATCACAAAAATTTAATTGGAACCATGATAAAAAGAAGTGCACTTTAAAATATGCAAGTTGCTTCAATTAAGAAAATGTTTTTTTTTAAAAAAAAAAGGTCTGCTTATTTAGTTGAAAAATATTGAACATATATGGGTATACATTCATGGTGGAAATCCTGCATTTCGCCTTTTGTCAGTGATTGTAATTTTTCCATTAAGAAAAAGTACATGGATTAAAAGAAGATAAAAAGATTTTGCCAGTTTGGACAAAATTATTGACCGTAAAAGATATCACCGCCGTTTCCGGGGATCGAACCGGGCAACCGCGTGACAGGCGGGAATACTCACCACTTACTACAACGAGTTTGGTGCTCTCATTAGATTTCAGTGTATTTATATCTTTAAAATTAGAGCCGCCAAGTTGCAACGCCCTCAAGTGGGACATGGGAATCCAAACGCATAACTTTGTGGGTCCATTTATGTGGCTTATATTAGGCCCAACCAAACTGACCGTGTTTGACTCCATTCAGGCCCATTTGTGGGTATTACCTCTTTATCAGTTATACCTCAAGAAATATCAAATACTTTTAAGATCCAAATGGTGTTAATAATGCTTTGGCAGACTATTCTCTCTCTCGCTCTCTCTCTTTTGGTTTTTTTTTGGAGTTCGGAACTCAAAACTTCAAATTATAGTGTTGGGATTTGAGTGAGGGAACGAAAATAATTTTTTTATTTTAAATTTGATTGTTTGTTTTGCGTTTTTTACAATTAAAAAACCTTATTAAAATTAGAAACACTATTATTCATAATTTTCATAATACGGTCATTCAATAATTGCGCGCAAATCATTTTGCAGGCGTACAATACCAAATTAGTTTAGGATTTTTAAGTAGATGATAAAAGTGATTAATTTATTACCTCACTCTGAATTTTTTTTTTTTTTTAAATAGTTTTCAATAAATATGATTAACTCACATTTCATAATAAATATAATAAAAGTATATTAAAGAAGTATTCTTATGAATTAGTATAAAGTTAGATACAAAATTTTTTATGTGAGTAATGTTGAATTGAGATTGGGAAAACGGGACTAAGTTATTAGGTTTCAAGATTCTAGTCGGGGCTTCATAAGATTGAATGGGCAAACAATAATCAAGGATTTAATTTATTTTTTTTTTAGGATGCTAGTGGGTCCCGATATTCATTCAACACGATTAATTTATAGAATACAATTTAGCATAATTCAACAATCCTATTTTTTTTCATTTTTGTTATTTCATTTTTTATTTATTCTTTGCACTTCAAAAGTAAGAACAAAAAATAAAATAAAAGTTGTGAAAAAAGATTGACCAAATTACAATTTTTTGATACTGTATGAGTTCGTCAAAGTTTAAGTAAATTCATCAAAACTTTTTAATTGATTTTTTATTGAAGATGGGCCCTTATTTAATCAGAAAATTTACTTTGATTTTAAGTCAAATTTTTTTTTTTTTTGTCTAATCATCACCTATACAAATCTTGGTTATAGATTATTAAATATATTTATAATTTTAAATTATATGATCTTTTTACAAAACCTAATAATTTCCTTAAGAAATCAAAAGTGAATAATTGGACGACAAAAAAATTCCCATAGACCATCGAAAAGGAAGTTACAAAAAAACAAAATGGAGTGGAGGAAAGTGTACCAAAAACCCCATCATCCGTAAGAGCCTAGAGTGCAGAAAGCGTCATCTCTCTTCTCTGAGCGAAGCCTCAGTGCTCGACCCCTCTCTGAGTGGCCAGAGCGTTTCAAGTTCCAACGTTACCAATGGTGGCTCTGACCCTGCAGCTGCTCCCCTCATCTCCTCTCCTCTTTTTCGTCTCCTTCCGCGTCCGTCGCCGGCAGATCGCCGGACCTTTTTCCGCCGCGCCATCGTCCTCGGCTCTCTCCGCCAGTTAAGCGGCGTCTGCGCCCAGAGCACGGTGGAGAAAGAGTGCTTGCCGGAGGTCGAGCAGAAGCCGCGAGGAGAGGAGAAAGTCATCACGCCTCGTCTCAAGACTTCAACGCCTGGTTGCTCGATGTCATTGCTAACGCCGAGCTTGCCGATTATGGCCCGGTTCTGGTTTCCATGGCATAATCGTCCATACGGTTACCTATTTGGGAGGGCTAATCAGGTCCTCTGGGTGCCGTGAGTGTGTTGATTTGTTTGCAATCTTATTTCCTATTGATTTGGGAGGATTGTTGATTTTCGAGTCCACTCGAGTTCCGGAGCTGCTGAATTGACTTTTTCGTTCATTTTTTTGATTATTTTTGGTGTTGTTATGATTTTGAGGTTACTCTAAGTTATGGACAGGAGCTTGGTGGGCTTTGGAGTTGTTTTTCTTCGAGATCGGAGAGCGTAGGTTTTTGGTTTTGGGGTTTTTTTGTTTTTTTTTTTTGGGTGGGGGGGTTGTTTATGAACTTTTATAGAATTGATGATTTATTTCCGCGTTTTTGAATTTTCTATTTTTATGTTCGTATGCATACGCAGGCTGTCATTTTTTTGCAGGATAATGTGATTTAGGTTTCAGGAGACTGGTCACAGTACATTTATTTCCCACAGTCAATCAGTCTGAACTCTGTTTTGGTTGCTGAAAGTACAGGCGAGTGAGGTTTCTTATTTTTTTAAATTTTTTAATTATTTTATTTTGTGGGGGGGGGGGTTTTTTTGGGGTATTGTTAGAAGTCTAATCTTTTAGCATTTATATGTTAATAACAAGCACCTTCGCAAGCTTGATTAACTTAGTTTTGTGGTGACTATCTTGATCTTCTCACTTTCTCATAATATGAAGAGAAATGATTTGTTTAATAACCTGTAACATATTACTGTTCATTGTTTATGTAAGTTTAGAATGAGGAGGCTTTAAATTAGCTCTGAAGTTTCAATTTATCATGGAAAATGTTTAAATCAATCCATATATGTAATTTATGAAAATAATATATTATGGTTTTGTGATATTTTCATACCATTCCTTCTGCAGTTATCAATACTCATTCATTGAGAACGAAGCGCGCCATGTTGAGGGTTTTCATCCTGATGCCCTTGTGACTATTGGGAGGAGCAATGAACTTGGAAGAAAAACGCGTGGTATATTTTATTCCTCAAATCTAATGGTATTTGTCTTCTTTTTAAAAAAAAAAAAAATTTCATCTCATGGCGGGTTGGTTTGTTGTTTGTGGGTCTGACTGTTAAATCTGAATTTCATGTATCTGGTTCATGTTCATGCTAATATGACTGAGTTTTGGCTTTGATGTGCACTTCCTGAGGTCTGGCAAGGTTTTTCGACCTACGAGTGAAACTATAGTGAATCACATGTTTACTCAGTGGATTCCTAGTTACCGCGATCTTCCTCTTATGTCAATCAGGTGTGATGAGTTTATTGCATTGTTTACAATGTATCCGTTAAGTTTTATGAACTTATTTTCTTCTTTGTTGCAGTGGGCAAATGGCACAAGATGGGAGATCCGAACAAACCATTGGTGAGGACTCTATGAATTTCTTTGGCAGGAAGGTCATACTGCTCATGCAACTCCAGAAGAGGCGGAAAAAGAGGTTTGCATTTTAATTAACTGAAATTGCTTTTTAGTTTGTTGTAAATACTCTTATTTTCATGTAAAGTTAGTGCTGTGAATTGCAGGCATTACAGATGATTGATGTCTATACAAATTGCTTCTGAGCAAGCTGCAAATCCCTGTTTTGCAGTCGTAAATCAAGAGTTGAAAATTTTCTGGTGCATCTAAGACAATATAAACATTGAGCTATGATGGGTGACCGGAGTCTCTTCAGGCTGGAACCAGCCCACAACCTTGTGCATAATTTCTCCCGTGGCTTTTTGGAACACATGAATGTTTTCAGATATGAGCTTTTAGATTGTCAACTCTGCATCTAGGATTTGTCAAGTTTACTTCCCTCTCTTGTGAGAGTTTGCCTTTTTTTTAAAAAAAATAAATTTATGATTTTTCAATTTTTATCTCCTTATTTTTCTTCTCCTTTTTTCCTTTTTTCTGTTTACACATTGACTTGATATTTCTTGTTTGATTTGTCATGGAGATGTTAGGACGCTATAGAGCTCAATCATGCTTTTGATGAGTAAAGAATTACTGACCTTTTTTCCCAGTGATTGATCTGCAGGAGTTGATACTTCTATTGTTAGAACATGCATGGCTTTTTCTTTCGTTGTCACAACACACAAGGACCAATAGTAGGCGATCAAATGTCATTCATTTTCTTTTCTATGTGGTTATCTAACCATCTGGAATTATTTCAGTAACCACTGTCTACATCTAACTCCCACCTCCGACTGTGACGCACTTAGTGTCCTAATTTTTTTCACATGTATCCGGTCCCAAGCCCGGGTAAGGAGGAGAGTTGTTTTCTAGCTGACAGCCAGTGTAAAATTTGTCAGATTACTATGAATATGAATTCTTATACCGAATATTTGGCTTGGGTGTCCGTTAACTACTACGTGTTGCCTTGAACACTCGGGTTGTAACAAACGTGGGCGAGGGTAGCTAGGTCCGTTTGCCCCCCGAAGCGACGTGTCGTGTCGGCGCCCAGGTACGGCGCAAGTATCGAGGGTTCCTGCTCGTTTGGACGTGGGCATAAAGACGTAAGGAAAGTAGGATGAGAATTAGCAACTTGGAAATAGGACCACTTATGGGTAAAACATGAGATTTGTAGGGATACATGATCAGAAGAAGAATTATATATTTGCCTTCAAAAAACTAAGTGGGCGGCTTTTACAACATGATTTGCACTGGAAAAAAAATTACCTTACTGTTTTTTTTCGTGACTTTAAGAAAATGCATTAAAACCTCACTTCATCGCAACATTAAAGTCTTTCGGTCCGACAGGCCCTAGAATATACTTCTACTACTCCTTTTTCAGTCAGAACTCACGAGGCTTGGCAACCTTATCCCGATCGTCTTGTCCATTCACCTCCCCACAAATGGTCCGTGCCCTGCATGTATAAGCAATCCGCCACACAACACGCGAAGCCGTGACACTATTCCTCTCTTGCCACCCTTCTCTCTTCCTCCCTCCCAGAATCCTTTTTGGGAGAAGCTGCGTTTAACAGCTGTTTACACTATTATAATCGGTTCCCACCCTACCGTTCTACTAAATCCCCATAATGAGCTCTCTATGGAAAGGTCCCCTGATTATTCTTTCTCAATTTGGGTGTGCTTGCTTTGGTTTTGCTTCTAAACCTCATGACCATACAAAACATTGAACCTCGTCTCGTTCTGTTGCTTCTTGGTTAGACATTGAACACAAGGGTTAATCGGTGCTAAACTACTCCCATAGCTAAGCGTCTTCGAGTCTCTCTACATGTTCAGTTTTGGGAACCAAATGTTCACTAATATCTCCTCTTCCATTTCTTCTGGTTTCCCCTCATACTCTCGCTATTTTTACTGACCCTGCCATGCATCTCTCTCCCTTTTTCCTCTAGTGCAGGTCTAGACAGCTTCTCGGTGATCACTCCGTGTCTGCCCTCTCCCGAAACCGCCTGTCTGCTGATCATCGCCATCGCATTCCACTCCACCGGAGTCTATGATTTGGATGTCCATCGTGTAAGGGCACCTCCCTACCTACTTAGTGAATTATCACTGCTTTTCTTTCCTTTTTCTACTCTTGACTTTGCCCCTTCACGAGCCTCGCTATTATCTAAAGCTTGTTCTTTTCTGTTTTGGCAGCAAGCTTTATTCCTGAAGAACTAGACGCCTTCACACACACAAACTCATACTTTGGACCGCGCCTGAGTTGACCTGCCCCTCCCTGGAAAGACTGTATTTGGGACCAAATGGGTGTATAAACGGCAAAATGAACTCCGAACGTTCTGAAGTAAGATATAAGCCGCGTTTAGTGGCAAAGGGCTTACATCTCAAGATATGCTTGATTATGAGGAGAACATTGCTCCTGTTGCTCGTATTACCTCCTTCAACCTCACTATTGGGCTATTGTCCTGTCTGCTTCGCGCGATGGCTTTATTTCAGATGGATGTTTAGAATGCCTTCTTAACATGGTGATTTTGCTTGAGGAGTATATCGCAGCCCCCTCCGGATCTCCTCATCCGTCTGGTAAAGGTCTGTCGTCTCCATCGTGCTTTTATGGGCCTTAAGCAAGCTCCTCAGGCTTGGTTTGCCAAGTTCAGCCCACTATTTTGCACCAGCTGGTTTTTGCCTCTAAGCCCTGATGATTCAGCCCTTTTTATAAATACCCATCTCACACAGCTCACTGGCATCACTATTTTAACCTACTGTATGTTGATGATATGATCATTTTGGTGATGATACTAACTATTATTCATAAGCTTAAGGCAATTTTTTGTCAGCTTTTGAGAGGAAAGACCCTCGGTTCTCTTCGTTACTACTTTCTTGGCTTAGAGTGTCTCCTACCTCTGATGGCTACTTTTCTTTGACTCAAGCTAATATCTTCTGATCTTTCGTACACTTGCCGGTACACGATGTGAAGATCACTGATTGTCCGCTGAGCCAGCCCAACATCAAACAACTTCCGTCTTAACTGATGGGGAGCTTCTTCCTGATGCCACTCGTTAACCGACAACTTGTTGGAGCTTGATTTGATCTCACTTCACTAGACCTAACATTGACTATCAGTGCACCTTGTTAGCCATTTTATGTCAGCTTCCTCTTCCTCCGTTCACTATTTAGCTGTTCTTCGCATCTTACGATATGTGAAAACCCTATTTCAGGGCTTTTATTTCTTTTCCCCCTCTCACTCATCCTTGACGTTGCAGGTTTATATCCAATGCTGATTGGGCAATGGACCTACTGAGCGTTGACTAACCACTTCACTGGTTTTCTTCTTTATCTACTTGGTGACTCTCTTTCTCTTGGCTAAGCAAAAGCAACTATGTTGCTCCTCTAGTACTTAAGGCTGAGTATCCTCCGGGCTCTTCTGATACAACTTCTGAAGCTTCTTTTGGCTTCTACCCACCTATATGGTGGTCCTCACCCACCCTCACGCACTTCCTCCGCTTTACTAGTGACGATCCACAGTGCTGTCTCCAGATCGCTCACACGCTGTTTTTCATGAACACACCAAACACATCGAGATCGATTTTCCATTTTCGTGCGTCACATCGTCAGAAGGGACACTCACCTCTTGTCATTTCCTTCGACCGATCAATTGGCGGTACTTATCTTCACAAAGCTCCTCCACCTGGTCGCCATTGTGCTTTAGTAATGCAAACTCCAGTTGACAGCTCATACCACCTTGAGTTTTGGGGGATGTTAGTATAACTTCCTAAGTTACCCTTGTATCCTTGTATATTTCCTAAGTTACCCTTGTACCCTTGTATAAAGTCTTGTATAGTGTTAATAAGATAATCTAGTATTTCTCTTCTAACATCCTCCATTCTCAAATAATTCAAATGACATCCAAATCTAAATCTGAATCTAAATCTTCAGAGATAAGTGTTGACATGCTATTCAACAGTTGAATGCATTTCTGCATTGAAAAATTTAGCTTTTGGAGAGGTGGAGACGCTTATTTTATTCCCCCCCACCCTCGCTAACTCTCACATGATTGCTATCATTGAATCAACCTTTCACTCTTTTTGACCATAGAAACCTTTCGGCGAGCTTTTCCCTTTCTAATAGATCCTTCGCCACTCTTACACTTTTGACCCCCACTACTTACTCGACACCCCTCCCTAGATGAGCTATGTTAACAGAAGAGAGGATGTGGTTAGGTAGGATCAAAATGAGGGTCGTCACTCTCTCTCGATCCCTCGTCTATGATAAGCTACTCAATCCCTTCACACGAGTTACCAAAATTTTGGTAATGTACCTACCTATTGACGCCATAAATTGTATGTGGCTGATTTAAATTGTATGTATGTATGTATATTAAAAAGTTTATTTTTTATATTACTTAATTATTCAATTCAATTGTGTTAGTCAAAAGTTGATGCAACTCGGACCGTCAATGTATTAATCACATCAACCTTTAATTATGTGATTTGCTATAATTTGATAAATATTAAAAACAAATTAATAATATTAAACACATTATTTTGTAGTAAGCTTGAGCAAATCTTAATAATTTCCTAATTATGTTCAAAACTATTACATAGGATAAACGCGACCTTTGCCATACTATTGCTTTGAATGGAAAAAATAGTAAAATTTGTGAAAATAATTCTATATATCTATCTTCTATATATAATAGATATTTATCAACCAAAATTTTTGACAAGAAGTTTATTTTCGGCTTAACTTAACGATTCAATTCAATAATATCAGTCAAGAGTTTATGCAACTAACATCATCAATGTATTAATCATGTCAACTTTCAATTGACACTTTTTATGTCTTGAAAAAGAAAATGTAATTTACTTCAATTCGAATATAATTTGAAAAATAAACACATAATTTTGTAATAAGCTTGAGTATATCCTATAATTTTTTAACCAATATATATATATAATCAACCAATATTATTGACAAGAAGTTTACTTTCTGCTTGACTTAATGGTTCAATTCAACTATACTAGTCAAAAGTTGATGCAACTAGCATCATCATGGTATAAATCGTATCAGAAAAAATGAGATTTACTTTAGTTCGAAAAAAAAATAAAAAATAAATACAAAATTTTGTAATAAGCTTGAACCATCCTAAATAATCTGAATCTCCTGATATGTTTCAAACTTAACTGGAAAAATAACATTGCTTGCCATATTGTAAGCTTTTAATTGGGGAACAAATTTTGAGTCCACTCAACTAAGTATATCTGATATAATATATATATGTAGTGTATGTATGTATTTGTGCCAAACAAATTTATTGATTAAAAAGGTGAACTTTTTGTTTAACTAAATATTTTTAATTTCAACTGTATCAGTCAAAAGATGAGCATTAGTACCCTAAGTGGTATTAATCAATCACCTTTTGCTTGAGACAACTTTTTTATGTCTTGAGAAAAAAATAAGTGATTCACTCTACTTTTGATAAATAATTAAAACATTTACTAATTTAAATGCATAATTTTGTAATAAGCTTGAGCTAATCCTAACAAAATTTTTTTATTTCTGACTTAGTCAAAACTATTATATGGAAAACTGCAATGCCTTTTCCGTATTGTAATGCCTTTCAATGAAAACGAAAGAAGAACAAAATTTGTGTTTAGTACAAATATATATATATATATTTATGATCATACAAATTATGATAAAAAAAGGTTTTTCACTTTTGTTAACTCAACATTCCAATTCATTCATTCACTTTGGTGAGCGAAAATTGAACAAGGGAAAATTGCATGGCTTGGTCCACTTGTACAAATTAAAATCACAATCGAAAAAGAGATTGTCATGTTGCAACTTCAATTAACATTAGTAGAAAAGCATTAGGATAAGTTTGGATGAAGTTGTAGACAGTGACTGAATGAGATAGGGGCATAAGAGTAACAATTGAGGTTGAGTTGGTCGATTACTATAGAGTGAAGGGGGGAGAGTTGCAATAGATGTTGTTGTTTTAGGCTATGGATGACAAAATCATTTACGTATCAAATTTCTTTTTCGTTGATTGTTATTATATTCGTTTCTTATTATTTGAGAAAGTTGTTGATAAAAACTTAGTTTTTATTTTTTCTAGCTAGTCAAAATTACTGATAAAAAACTTACATTTTATCACAACTATTCAATTCAATTGTATTAATCAAAAGTTGGTGCAACCAGTATTTTTAATATATTAATCACAAAAAATTTTAATTGGTAACCATGAGAAAAAGAATGCATTTAAAATATGCAAGTTGCTTCAATTAAGAAAATGTTTTTTTTAAAAAAAGGTCTGCTTAGTTTAGTTGAAATATTGAACATATAATTGGTAATAAATTCAAGTAAATCCTGCATTTCCCTTTGTCATATTGTAATTTTCCAATTTAAGAAAAAGTACAATGGAATTAAAAGAGAGTAAAAAGATTTTGCCAGTTTGTAAAAATTATTGACCGTAAAAGATATCAACCGCCGTTGCCGGGGATCGAACCCGGGTCACCCGCGTGACAGGCGGGAATACTCACCACTATACTACAACGACTTTGGTGCTCTCTTGCATTTCAGTGTATTTATATCTTTAAAATTAGAGCCGACAAAGTTGCAACCGCCCTGCAAGTGGGACATGGGAACCAAACGCATAACTTTGTGGGTCAATTTATGGGGCTTAGGATTAGGCCCAACCAAACTGACACGGTTGACCCATTCAGGCCCATTTGTGGGGTATGACTCATTTATCAAGTTAGACCTCAAGAAATATCAATACTTTTAAGATCCAAAGTGTGTTAATATGCTTTGCAGACTATTCTCTCTCTCTCTCTCTCTCTTTTGTTTTTTTTTTGGAAAGTTCGAACTCAAAAACTTCAAATTATAGTTGTTGGGATTTGAGTGAGGGACGAAAAATAATTTTATTTTAAATTTGATTGTGTGTTGCGTTTTTACAATTAAAAAAAATTATTAAAAATTAGAAACACTATTATTCATAATTTTAAATAAATATCAGTCATTCAATAATTGCGCGCAAATCATTTATGCATGCTTAACAATACCAAATTAGTTAGGATTTTTAAGTAGATGATAAAAGTGATTTATTTATTACCTCACTCTGAATTTTTTTTTTTTTAAAGTTTTTCAATAAATATGATTAACTTAAAATTTTCATAAATAAATATGATAAAGTATATTTAAAGAGTTATTCTTATGAATTAGTTATAAGTTAGATACAAAATTTTTATGTGAGTTAATGTTGAAGTGAGATTGGGAAAAAGGGACTAAGTTATTAGGTTAAAGATTCGAGTAGGGGCTTCATAAGATTGATGGGCAAACAATAATCAAATTTATTTATTTTTTTAGGATGATAGTGTCCGATATTCATTAAACACTATTAATTTATTAGAATAACAAATTTAGCATAATTTCACAAATCCTATTTTTTTCATTTTTTGTTATTTAATTTTTTATTTATTCATTTGCACTTCAAAAAGTAAATAACAAAAAATAAAATAAAAGTTGTGAAAAAAGATTGACACAAATTACAATTTATGATACTGTATGAGTCGTCAAAGTTTAGTAAAATTCATCAAATTTAATTGATTTTTATTGAATATGGGCCCTTAATTAATCATAAAATTTACTTTGATTTTAAGTCAAAATTTTTTTTTTTTTGTCTAATCAATCACCTAATCAAAATCTATGAGTTATAGATTAATAATAAAATATTTAATAAATTTTAAATTATATGATCTTTATTACAAAACTAATAATTTACATTTAAGAAATCAAAAGTGAATAATTAGGAAGAAAAAAAATTCCATAGACCAATCGAAAAGGAAGTTACAAAAAACCAAAAATGGAGTGGAGGAAAGTGTACAACCATCATCCGTAAGAGACCTGAGGAGTGCAGAAAGCGTCATCTCTCTTCTCTTGAACGCGAAGCCTCAGTGCTCGACCCCTCTCTGAGTGGCCAGAGCGTTCAAGTTCCAACAGTTACCAATGGTGGCTCTGACACTGCGGCTCCCCTCTCTCTCCTCTTTTTTCGTCTCCGCGTCCGTCGCCGGCAGATCGCCGGACCTTTTCCGCCGCCGCCATCGGCTCGGCTCTCTCCGCCAGTTAAGCGGCGTCTGCGCCCAGAGCACGGTGGAGAAAGAGGTGCTGCCGGAGGTCGAGCAGAAGCCGCGAGGAGAGGAGAAAGTCATCACGCCTCGGTCTCAAGACTTCAACGCCTGGTTTCTCGATGTCATTGCTAACGCCGAGCTTGCCGATTATGGCCCGGTTCGTGGTACCATGGTCATTCGTCCATACGGTTACGCTATTTGGGAGGCTATCCAGGTCTCTGGGTGCGTGAGTGTGTTGATTTGGTTTGCAAGTCTTATTTCTATTGATTTGGGAGGATTAGTTGATTTTCGGAAGTCACTTCGAGTTCCGGAGCTGCGTGAATTTGACTTTTTCGTTCATTTTTGATTAATTTTTGGGTGTTGTATGATTTTTGAAGGTACTCTAAGTTATGGACATGAGCTTTGGTAGGCTTTGGAGTTGTTTTTCTTCGGAGACGGAGAGCGTTAGGTTTTTGTTTTGTTTTTGTATTTTTTTTTGGGTGGGGGGTTGTTTATTGGAAATTTTATAGAATTGGATGATTTAATTTCAGCGTTTTGATTTTCTATTTTTATGTTCGTATGCCATAAGCAGAGCTGTCATTTTTTGCAGGATTATTTGAATATTAGGTTCAAGGAGACTGGTCACAGTAACATGTATTTCCCACAGGTAAATCAGTCTGAAACTCTGTTTGGTTGCTGAGAAAGTACAGGAGAGTGAGGTTTATTATTTTTTTTAATTTTTAATTATTTATTTGTGGGGGGGGGGGGGGTTTGGGGGTATTGTTAGAAGTTCTAATCTTTTAGCATGTTATATGGAATAACAAGCACCTTCGCCAAGCTTGATTAACTAGTTTTGTGAATATCTTTGATCTTCTCACTTTCTCAGAATATGAGAGGAAAATGAGTTGTTATATGAACCTGTAACATATTACTTTCATTGTTTATGTAAGTTTAGAATGAGGAGGCGTTAAATTAGCTCTGAAAGTTCAAATATTATCATGGAAAATGTTTAGAAGCAAGCCATATATGTATTTATAGAAAATAATATATTATGGGTTTTGTGATATTTTCATACCATTCTCTTCTGCAGTTTATACCATACTCATTCATTGAGAAAGAAGCTAGCCATGTTGAGGGTTTCAGTCCTGAATTGGCCCTTGTGACTATTGGAGGAGGCAAGGAACTTGAAGAAAAACTCGTGGTATATTTATTCCTCAAAATCTAATGGTATTTGCTTCTTTTTAAAAAAAAAAAAAAATTTCATATCATGCGGGGTTGTTTGTTGTTGTGGTCTGACTGTTAATCTGAATTCATGTATACTGGTTCATGTTCATGCGAAATATGACCTGAGTTTTGGCTTTGATTGTTGCACTTCCTGAGGTTCTGGCAGGTTCGACCTACGAGTGAAACTATAGTGAATCACATGTTTACTCAGTGGATTCATAGTTACCGCGATCTTCCTCTTATGGTCAATCAGGTGTGATGAGTTATTGCATGGTTTACAATGTATCCCGTTATAGTTTTATGAACTTATTTTCTTCTTTGTTTCAGTGGGCAAATGTCACAAGATGGGAGATGCGGACAAAACCATTTGTGAGGACTCTTGAATTTCTTTGGCAGGAAGGTCATACTGCTCATGCAACTCCAGAAGAGGCGGAAAAAGAGGTTTGCATTTTAACTGAAATTTGCTTTTAGTTGTTGTAATATACTCTTATTTTCATGTAACAGATTAGTGCTGCTGAATTGCAGGCATTACAGATGATTGATGTCTATACAAAATTTGCTTATGAGCAAGCTGCAATACCTGTTATTGCAGGTCGTAAATCAAGAGTTGAAACATTTGCTGGTGCATCTAAGACATATACCATTGAAGCTATGATGGGTGACCGGAAGGCTCTTCAGGCTGGAACCAGCCACAACCTTGGGCAGAATTTCTCCCGTGCTTTTGGAACACAGGTTTTTCAGATATGAGCTTTTAGATTGTCAACTGCAATCTAGGAATTTGTCAAGTTGTACTTTCTCTTCTTGTGAGAGTTGCCTTTTTTTTAAAAAAAATAAAAATTTATGAATTTTCATTTTTATCTCCTTATTTTTCTTCTTCCTTTTTTCCTTTTTTTCTTTTTAAACATTGAGCTTGATATTCTTGTTGATTTGTCATGGAGATGTTAAGGAAGCTATAGAGCTAAATCAATGCTTTTGATGAGTAAAGAATTACTGACACCTTTGTTCCCAAGTGATTGATATGCAGAGAGTTGATACTTCTATTGTTAAACAAGCATGCTTTTTCTTTCCATGTTCACAACACACAAGACCAATATAAGATAAAAATGTCAATTCATTTTCTTTTTCTATGTTATCTAACCAATGAATTAATTTCAGTAACCACTGTCTACCTCTAACTCCGACTGTGACGCACTTAGTGTCCTAATTTTTTCACATGTAGCCGGTCCCAAGCCCGGGTAAAGGAGGAGAGTTGTGTTAAATAGCTGACAGCCAGTGTAAAATTTGTCAGATTACTATGATATGAATTCTTACCGAATATTTGCTTGGGTGTCCGTTACGAGCTACGTGTTGCACTTGAATCACTCGGGTGTAACTAAAAGTGGGCGAGGGTAGGCTAGGTCGTTGCCCCGAAGCGACGTGTCGTGTCGGCGCCCAGGTACGGCGTCAAGTATGCGAGGGTTCCTGCATCATTTTGGACGTGGGCAGGTAAAGACGTAGGAAAGTAGGATTAGATTAGCAACTTGGAAAATAGGGACACTTATGGGTAAAAACATGAAAATTGTGGATACAATGATCAGAAGAAGAATTAATATAATTTGCCTTCAAAAAACTAAGTGGGCGGGGGAGAAAGTTAGAGAAATTGATAAATCAGGATTCAAACTTTAGTACACTGGAAAAGAAAAACATAAGAATGGAGTAGACATTATTATAAACAAAAATTTAAAAGATAGCGTTGTGGATTTCCAAACTAGAGTAGGGGATAGAATTATAAAAATCAAGATGATATTAGGACAAGAGATAATAAATATCAATAGTGCTTATGCTTCTCAAGTCGGTTTAGCAGAAAATCTTAAGAGACAATTTTGGGAAAATATGGATAGTATTATATAAAGCATACCAGGGACGGAGAAAATATTCATATGAGGAGATCTGAATGGACATGTTGGAAGAGATAATAAAAATTTTGAGATGATACATAAAGGATATGGATATGGAGACAAAAATGAGTGTGGGGAGATGATCTTAGACTTCGCTATGTCATATGATTTTAGTATGAAGAATACTTGCTTTAAGAAGAGAGAAGAACACTTAATAACCTTTAAAAGTGACAAAATTGAAGTCAAATAGATTTTTTTTAACTAGGAGGGTAAATCGTTTATCATGCAAGGATTGTAAAGTTATTCCAGGTGAAAGCCTAACCACATAACATAGAGTCTTAGTGTTAGATATTTGTATTAAAAAATGGAAGAAAAAAGATAAAATAGACCTGTGTGAGAGAATTAGATGGTGGAACTAAAGGGAGAAAATATAATAAAATTTAAAGATAAAATGATCAAAGATGGTTTTGGACCATAGAGGATGGGATAGATACAAATACTCTTTGGAATAGATTAGCTAGTTCTATTATAAAGATAGCAAAAAAGATTTTAGGTAAATCAAGGAGAAGATTCTCAAATAGCAAAGAGGGTTGATGGTGGGATAAAGATGTACAAAAAATCATAAAGACAAAAATAATTTGATATAAAACGTGACAAAAATGTAGAAATAGAGATTACTTTGAAAAATATAAGGAGGCAAGAAAAGATGCAAAAAATGCCGTTAGTGAAGCTAAATATAGATCATTTAATAATTTGTATGATAGATTAGGTACAAAAGAAGGGGGAATAGATATATTTAAACTTGCTAAAGTTAGAGAAAGGAAGAGTAAGGATTTAGGAAATATAGAATGTATAAAAAGTGAGGATGATATTGTCTTGGTTAAGGATGAAGACGTTAAAGAAAGATGATGAAGTTACTTTAGTAAATCGTTTAATGAAAATTAGATAGAAGGTTTAAACTTAGAATTGTCAAATGAGGAAAAAACTAAAAAATATGAGATTTATTTGCAAAATTAGAGTTAACGAAGTTAAGTTTGCACTAAAAAAGATGAAAAATTGGAAAGCTATGCGAACAGATAACATCCAAATTGAAGTTTGGAAATGCTTAGGTGATAACGGAATTATATGGTTAACTAACTAATTTATTTAATATAATTCTAAAAACTAAGAAAATGCCAGATGAATAGAGGAAAAATACTTTAATACCCATATACAAAAATAAAGGAGATATTCAAAATTGTAATAACTATCGTAGAATTAAACTTATGAGTCATACGATGAAACTATAAGAAAGGGTAGTTGAACAAAGATTAAGGTTAGAAATGAAGGTTTCAGAAAATCAATTTGGTTTTATGCTTGGGAGATTTACCATAGAAGCTATTTATCTTTTAAGAAGATTAATGGAAAAGTTTAGGGAAAAGAAGAGGGACTTGCATATGATATTTATTGACCTTGAGAAAGCATATAATAGGATACCTAGGGAAGTTTTATGGTGGGTTTTAGAAAAAAAGGGTGTATGTAGTAGGTATACTGATATCATTAAGGATATGTACGATGGAGTAATGACTAGTGTAAGGACTATAGATGGAGAAACTAGAGAATTTTCAATCACCATAGGTGTACATCAAGGATTTGCTCTGAGTCCTTATCTTTTTGCTTTAGTGATGGACCAATTGACTAATAGTATTCAAAAGGAGGTTCCATGGTATATGTTGTTTGCAGATGATATTGTATTAATTGACGAAACTAGGGACGGAGTAGAGGCTGAGTTAGAATTTTGGAGAGAAGTTTTGGAATCTAGAAACTTTAGGATAAGTAGAAATAAGACAGAAAATATGAAATGTAATTTTAGTAATGATAGGAGGAATATTGGAGACAAAGTTAAACTTGATGATGAAGAAATAAATAGCACTTGTAGTTTTCGATACCTTGGATCTATTATGCATGCTAAAGGAGAAGTTGAAGATGTTGTAATGCATATAATTAAAATAAGTTGGGTAAAATGGAGAAGTGCTTCAAGTGTGCTCTATGATCGTTGAATACCGTTAAAATTGAAAGGGAAGTTTTATAGGACAACTATAAGACCAGCTATGCTTAATGGATCAAAATGTTGGGCGATGAAGAAACATAATATCCAAAAAGTAAAAGTTGTTTAGATGAGAATGCTTAGATGGATGAGTGCTATAACATTGAAAGATAAATTAAGGAATGAACATATTCGTGGTAAGTTAGGTCTAGCTTCTAAAGAAGATAAGGGAGGGACGACTCATATGGTATGGACACTTGCAACGTAGGCCACATAGTGCACCTGTGAGGAAGAGTGACTTAGTTACCGTGGGGGGCAGTAGAAGGTGTTGGAATTGGTGTGATCTCAAGAGGGGGGGTGAATTGGGTTTAAAAACTTTTTGGCTAATTTAAATATTTGTCGATTTACCACAGTTCATATCCCATTCAATATTGAAAGCATGTATGTAAAACGATTAAGCTATCGGTGCAGACATACATGTGTATCTCATTTAAAATATATGTGCATGCAAATAATTATAACTGTAAATGAACAGACATACACACATGGAAATTAAAGTGTGGAAATTAAATGAGATAATGAGAGAGAGAGAGAGACACGATATTTGTTATCGAGGTTTGGCCAAACCAGCCTACGTCCCCGCCTTGGGCATACCCCCCAAGGATTACACTACATCTACTCACTTAAATAGGCGGAGTAGAAGCTGTTAATACCTCTCCTTACGGGGCGAGATAAACCCTAACTCAATTATCAGGCTGAGCTCAACTGGTCTCCCTTACGGGGCGGAGACCATGGTTTGAAATCGCGGTCGTGGGTAACGTTGCGGGTCGTGGGAGACGCGGGTGTTACGTAACGGGAAGCGGGCGTAACGGTCGTGAATTTTTTTCATGCATGCACAACCATGCCAAAATTGAAAAATAAGCATGAAATCCATTAATACATGATTTTTAATGAATTTTGAAGGCTTTCATTCAACCTACAAATGCTTTTTAATAGGCATTATGATTTTTATATTAATTTTAGTGCGCTGTTTACAAAAAAAAGCATATTTTTTTATAGTTTACATTACTTTAATGAGTAAAAAGATGTAGAAATGTAAGAATCATTTAATTAAAGTCATAAAGTTACTAAAAATGAATCAATACTCAATAGACTCAATACTCAATATACACATTACACATACATGAATTTAAAAAGTGATTAATATCAAATATCAATAAATAGTTGAAAATACATGAATACAATATTTCAAATTTATAACATAACACATGTCACCACCAAAAAGAATGACGTGGAGGGTCTTCATAATTTGCATCTGTATCTTGAGATTGGGATGGGAAATTATCTCCCCATCCTTGTGGAAATACATAGTTGAATAAATCCAAGTTTGTGTCATTTCGTTGTTGCTCTTGAAAATGTACTGGTGATGAAAATTCTCCTAAATAATGTCCATAAGTTGGGGCAGGGGCTGGCTCTGGGTAGTGTGTAGAAAAAGACTCACTAGATTCTGAGATTCCGGATCCACTGAGATAAAAATGTGAGTCACGAGATGCATAATGTGGATATGCTGGATGAGATCCATATGATTGTAATGATGAACCATCTAAACCAAAGTCGCCAAAACTACGAACCACACCATATGAATCTTCAGTAGAATCACTAGGGTCACCACGAGCACTCCTTCTCCTGGGTTGTGAAGATTGGTTCTCTGGAGGAATACCCAAGTCATAATTTTCAGGTATGTCATGTAGTCCATAAGGATCAGAAGAATATATATCCCTTGCAAATGATGTCCCTGTGTCATATCCATAATTATATTCTACACCGCCGCTTCCACCACCACCACTGCCACCCCCCCCCCCAACCCCAGCTCCAGCACCACTATTACCATCATCATCACCTGGTGGGCTCAAACCAAGATTGTCATCACTTTGTGTACGTTCAGGGCTTGAACTTGAATCATCATGCGCGTTTATTGGTGGTTGATCACCTCCTTCTGTAGTACCACCAACTTTTTCATTTAACCAATTTGAATTGTCCTGACCGTCGAGTAGTGATGTCTCTCTCTTCTCTAACCATTGACTTAAAGGATCATCTTCTTCGAAAATGTAGTCCAAATTGATAGGATTGAAACCCTCTTCAATTTCTCGTTGGCTTCTTCTCATTGTACGTCTTAACTTTAACCTCATGTTGTAATGTACGAAAATAAGTTTTTGTAGTCTCATGTACTTTAATCTATTTCTTTTTTTCGTATGGATGAGGCTAAAGGTGCTCTAATTACGCTCACAGTTCGAAGTTGATGTGGTCTGGCTAAGAACTCTGATTGCCATTCTTTGGAGCTCAGGAGCACACAAGCCATAATGAATCCACCATTCAGCTGCATGAATAATTAAAAAGGGTTTTATGTTAGTATAGCGTATATTTCAAAAGTTAAATTTGAACATAAAGAGAGAAAATAGAGTCATTCTCCATTATTTAGCTATATAGCCATATTTACCAGGATTTGTTTGTTTCACTGCCCTTTGAGCTAACGGGGTTCCAAAAGTCTCTTGCCTATCTCGATATAGCAACAGCTAAAAAAGGATGATTGTGAAATATAATTAATTAATTAGATGTATTAATAATTATTCTTGAAAGTATTACAGAATACTATAACAATTCATTATTCAATTTAATGGAACCAATACTTACTTGATTAATAGCCCGAATTTGAGTATCTATATCGGATACCAACTTGGTTATCACTTTTTTAACCCCATCAATGACTTCTCTAGCAACTTCAGGAGAGGGTGGGGCACCATAAAGAAATTGTGGGTTCAAAAAATACCTTACAATTAAATTTAGAAACATATTAATCAATAGTTTTGTAATGCAACTATGCGTAATTTAAAAGTTAAAATAATAAAAAATTGTATTTGATTTACACTTACAAGCAGCGTGCAAATCTTGGTGCAACTGAAAACTCCACTAGTTGTCAATAATTTTCCAATAGTCTTTGTAAAATCGGCAATATTTTTGAATGGCCAATTTCGCCTTATCAATTGCCTCGTATATGAAGCCCATGGTTGGTTTTTCATCACCATCAACCAATTTAAGAATTTTTACTAAGGTTTCTTGCATTTTAATTATATCAGAGACCTTTTGCCAAAACTTTTTGCCTAAGATAATTTTCTTTGAATCATATGCTGGGCTTGATTTTGCCATCCCAAACTTTGAGTTTTTCCAAGCACCAGATGTAAACATTTCCCTTAATGCTTGTTTATGCCTGACAATAGTCTCCAAAGCAATGAAATTTGTGGCAAATCGCGTGATGGTAGGGCGAAGTAACTCTCTATTATTTGTGAATTTTTTCATGAAATTCACTGTCCATGTGTGGTTGTAAATAAATGAGGTTATTATTCTTACATCTTCTAAAACCTTCTTCACGTTACTTTTCTTACCAATATCTTTAAGAATAAGGTCTATGCAATGAGCTGCACATGCTGTCCAATAGAGATTGAGCCTTTTCTGCATTAATAATTTTCTTCCTGCCTTCATTGCAGCTTAATTATCAGTCACTACTTAGACAACATTCTCTTCTCCAATTTCTTCAACCACCTCGTCCATTAATCTGAAAAGAAATTATAGATTCAATAATTACTACTATTTAATTAAAAACATGCAAGTTCATAATACTATTTGCATATACAATTAAAATTAGAAAATTACCTGAAATAATATTCAGCTGTTTTGCTTGGCACATCAGAGGCATCAACTGATTTATGAAACACGGTGCCTCTATCGCAATAAACTAAAAAGTTTATAATGTGTTTTTAGTTGGTCCTGACCAACCATCACACATAAGGGTTACACCTCTTTCCTTCCTAATTCCAGCAAAAGAAGCTATATAATTTTTCATTTCTTGATACTCTTGCTCCAAATAAATTTCAGATATCTCATAGGGTGATGGACCCTTCACTCCTTTTCCAACCTCTGCAGTAATATCAAGCATAGGTTGCATAAATGGAGAGTCAGCTACATTCGCTGGAATTCGATTATAAATTAGGAATTTTCCAACTGCTTTTCCTAATTACTTCTTAAACCTTTCAGTAACTTTGTGTTGATTTCTAGTTGTTTCGCACTCTTGCTTCTTTCTAAAATAGGATCTATTGTCTTTAGTCGAGCTTCAGGGGCATCAGGATTATCCATTGTCGTCCACTACCTCCAGCTTCTCGACCACTATAAGATTGAGCTCCTGCTCTATTGAAACCACTGGTAGCACCACTGCCAGAGCCACCTCCCTCTTCATAAATATTACCCCCTCTAGATGTTCTTGCTCGAAATCTTTGTCTCTCTTCCCATTGTTGTTGTGATCATATGCTTTCTTGTCGAGTAAATCTCATTCTTTATTTTTCCAAGTCTTCTTCATCGCTCAAATTCTCAAAATCTCCTCTAATTTGGGCTTCTGCTTTTTCTTACCCTTTTTGTTTATCTCTTTTCTTCTTAGCATACTGGTGTAGATGTTTCATCATTTGTTCGCTGACTTGTGTGGTCACATTTGAGCATCCAGCTACTTGACCTTTTTTATGTGCCAAGTGTTGTTTCAAACGTGTAATGTCTCCTTTAATTATCTTCCCACATAACTTGCACATAATAACATGTCTATTACCGTCCACCGCAGTACCAAAATGCCATCCCATATCCTCACTAGGTAAGTTTTTATTTCCTTTATTACGTGACATATTGATAGACTTAATTTGATGATCTCTACACAAAACATAAAGAAAATACAAAGTTACAACCTTTCTAAAAAAAATGACAGGAATAATATTATAATTAGTAATTTAGTAAATATTAAATAATAAGTACTAAATAGTCCTTCTAATTTTAAATACTTATTACGTAAAAATAAAATATAATATTTGATTAAAAATAATAAGTGATGTTTAATTTATTTTTATATTTAATAAGAAAAATTATAAAATATTAAATATTTTATTCCAAAAAAATATATTCCTATATCTTTAAAAAGATATTTTCATTATTTTTATAACTTGATTTTGTTTTCATTTATAACTATAAAAAATTAACATTGTAATTTTAAAGGTGGAATTGGAAAAGACTTGCTCTACTTTTATATACAGCACAACATCACTAATAGAGATCCATATAGTACAAATTGACTATTTAATTTTTTAAGCATTTTCTCAGTTTATGGATTAAAATAAAATTTTTCTACAAATTCTAGTAGTAAACTAGTAATTAGTAAAAAATTGAATTATTGATATATTAACTATTAGGTTAAAATTTTTTTTATTAAGTTTTCAATTTTTACTTTATTTGATAACGAAAAACAAAAAATAGATTATGTAACGATTTATTTTATCTAATTTTAAATTTAAGGTCAAAATGATGTTTTAAAACTTAAAAAATATTTATAAATAGGAAATATGTGATGAAACTAAATTTTCCTAATTACCTTTCAGAAAATATAAGACAATTAAAATATTTATAAATTAAGAAAATTTTATTTTACATTATTATTATTGTTTTCTAATTTTTTACTCTATTAAATTGCTTTTTTTTTTAATTCAATTTAACAAACATAATTTACAACAAATTATAATTAAAAAAAAAAAACATAATAAAAAGTTTAAGATGTGGGAGATTTCTGATCTTTGAAAAAAAATGCTGTTAGGGGAAATAATTATGCAAAATGTTGTTTTACTCTTACAAATATAAAATAGCATAGAAATAGAACATGAGAAATTGTCCACTCCATATTTTTGGAATGCCATGTCATAGTCATTTATTTTAAAATAATATATATTTTATATGCAATGAAACCAAAAAGAAAGAAAGAATACGTATGTAAAAGTATGTTAATCAAAACTGAATATGACATGCTTAAATTGTTTAGAACCAATTTGCATATTAAATGAATCTGAAATTTTAAAGCTTATCTCAATTAATTTTTTACTCTATTAAATTACTTTTTTTTTTTAATTTAATTTAACAAACATATTTACAACAAATTATAATTAAAAAAAAAAAAAATAATAAAAAGTATAAGATGTGGCCATGTGGGTGTTGAGTGTTACTGAAATTTTAAAGCTTATCTCATACGCTGAGATGAGCAGAGGTCAGAGAGTCTGAGACTCTGAGTGAGACCGTCAGAGGGGAGGCGTCTCGGAGGACTGGAGGAGCCTCGAAGCCTTGAAGCTTCGTGCAATGACTGGCGGAGGGCTGGCTGGTGGCGGCGAGTGCGACGACTGGCGGAGGCTGCTGAAGGGCTATCGATGACTCCAAGCTTCGTGCGACGACTGGCAGAGGGCTGGCTGGTGGCGGCGAGTGTGACGACTGGCGGTTGAAGCTGCCTTCGGCCACTCTCAAGCTTCGAAGAACTTAGTTAGGATCAGGAATCATGAAGGCTAGGTGAAGGTTGCGAAGATGAGTAGATTAGCTCAGGCTTTGAAGGAGTGAAGGCGTGAAGCCTTCTTATAGCTTCGGCAGCTCGGCCAATAAAACTTCAAGTAAGTTTTTTTGCTCTTTGAATGTTAGATTTAGGTAGATTGAATGGCAGATGGGTGCTTGGGACTCGGGAAAGGGGGAAAGGAACGCTGCGCAACAGAAAGGAGATTCTGCAAGTTGTCGGCATGTAACGGTTCGTAACAGAGTGTAACGTTGGGGTAACGGCCGTTACGGACCGTTAGGAGACGTAATGGCCGTTACGGCTATGAATTTTTTTCAAACCGCATTATTGGCCTGTATCGGTTTCGGAGCCCTTGATTTACGTTACGTATCGGCCGTTACGTTACGTAATGGCCGTTATTTAAAACCATGGCTGAGACACCCCAGTTCAATTTTCGGACTGAACCGAACCGATTTCTCTTACGGGGCAGAGGCTTTTCAGTTCAATTTAAGGATTGAACTCAACTGGTCTCACTTATGGGGTTGAGACTTCCTAGTTCAATTTACGGGCTGAGCCCAACCGATATATTAAAAACATTTTTGTACATGATAAAATGCTTCTAAATACAAGCAGAGATGTACAACGTTTAAGCTCTAAATACATACACTCTAATATGATACGAGTTAAGCTCAGTAGAGTAAGGGTGCTTATCTAAGTAATTAATGCACAAATAAAACATATGAAAATATCAAAATGATTATTATGTTCTCCAATAAAAATTTTTGCTAATAAAAATGTTTGGAGAATTTGGAGTTTAGGCTCAAGAAAAATATTTGTGCAATAAAAGATTTCTTCCAAAAATGTTTATCAAGAAAAATAATCGGAAGAAGTATTAAAGTTACTCTAAAAAATGATTTTAATAAATGAAGATGCAAATGAGAATAAATGTAAATGAATAGAAAATAAATGCCCAAAATAAAAATGCTCTCCTTCAAAATAAATTTTGAAATAAATAAACGGAAAGAGAGTAGAAGAGATTTGACAAAAAATATGCCCCAGAGAAATGATTTTTATTAATAAAAATTCTTTTGGGAAACTTTGATTAACAAAGGATTTAGAGAGAATTTGGAGTTAATCAAAATTGCTAATATGAATTTATGAGGGGGTATTTATAAAGTTTGGGGAAATTATGACCGTTAGGGACGCGTTTGGTATTTTTAGAAAAGTTTAATTAATTTTAACAAGTTTTTAACATTTTAAAATGCTGGAACTTGAGAGGTTCGGTCGACCTGGGCACGGGCCAGTTGATTGACTATCCAAGCTCGATTGACCGAGCACAAGGCCGGTCGGCTGAGCCCTCACAATGAGTTTGAATTAAAAATGGGTTCGGTTGACCAGGGAAGCCGGACGGTTGACCATCGTAAGGCGATTTGGAACCCTTCATAGGTTCAGTCGACCATGGCAAGAGGTCGGTTGATCATTCATGAGGTTTGGTTGACCAAGACAATTTTGAACTACAAGGCCGGTCGACGAAGTGATTGGAAAAGTAAATTTTAGGAGACCGGTCAACCAAGGAAGCTTAGTTTAAAAGTGGTTCTGTCAACTGAGCAAGTCAAACTTTTGACTCCGGGCTGGTTCGGTCGACCGAGTTGATTAAAAGCTCGAACTGGTCAGTCAATCGAGGGTATTAACAATTAATATTTTGCTAAAAAAATCCAATGTTGGTTGACTGAAGGTCAACCGAAGTCTTTGTAAGCTCAAATTTAACCCTAAAGCTATTCCATAAACTTTGTATGATTTTAGTCCTTTTAGGAAAAATTTTTTTTGGTGAAATGTTAGGAGTTCTATGGTCATCTGAGCAATCAATCCATATCATGCAGATGCATGCATTATTACAAACCAAAGTTATAGAAATTAAATGCAATACAATTACAATAAATGTTTTCTTCTTTTGCTCTTCAAGTCTTCATGGAACAGCCAGGATGATGTGAGCTTTAAGTCCTTTCTGACTTCCGTCTTCCTCTTTTGTGTGTGTGGATTCCGAATTATGAACTTGTTCAAAATACTAGACACACACATGAAACACTTGTGTTTGTCAACATCAAAACAAAAATCGGACTCAAAAAGCCAATAGAAAGGTAGAAAGGGTAGGGCCGTAGGGGTAGACTTAAAATAACTTGGGAAGAGATAGCGAGTAAGGATTTAATATCCTTGAATCTATTAATAGAAATGATTCATGATCGCATAAATTGGCGGAAAAAGATTCATATAGCCGACCCTACCTAGTAGGACTAAGGCTTGGTTTTGTTGTTGTTGTTGTTGTACTGTCTACCTCCACACATGCAGATATATTGGTTTATTGGAATGAGGGTTCGAGGGATTTCTTATGTTTTGGAGAGGCATTATTCAATCTTGTTTCTTTCTTATTACTTTTTTTTTTTCATTTGTTATTTTAGGTTGTATTACTCCAGTTTCAGGTGTGGGGTTACTTTTCGCTTCCTTTTGATGCAATGCACTATTTGAAAC
This sequence comes from Malania oleifera, assembly GCF_029873635.1. Classification (NCBI taxonomy): domain Eukaryota; kingdom Viridiplantae; phylum Streptophyta; class Magnoliopsida; order Santalales; family Ximeniaceae; genus Malania; species Malania oleifera. The sequence continues at coordinate 8,748,526 of NC_080429.1, read as the reverse complement.
ATTCCCAATGACAGCTCTAAATTTGGGCTAGATGTGCAGCTGATAATGCAAGTAGAGCCCAACATAATTGTATTCTCCTTAATGTATTGCCTTCATCTTCTCCTTGATTGCTAGCTTTTGTAGGCTTTACTTTGGCATAGTGGGCCTGCATTCATTTGTATGCTCACTTTTTCGTCTTGGTCTTAGTTTCTTTTAGAACATTCCTTCAAAAGTTTATTTGGATTTTTTCTTTTGTAATAACCTTTGGAGTAGTCATTTTTCATTTTAAATATTGCATGTGCCTAAGCGATGCTATTATTTTAATACCTATATGCAAAAATAAAGATGATATCAAAAATTGTAATAACTATTGCAAAATCAAACTTATGAGTCATTTGATGAAACTGGAAGAATGAACAAGGAATAACATTAAAAACGAGGGTTTTAGAGAATCAATTTGGTTTTATGCCTGAGACATTGACAACATAAGCTATTTATTTATTAAGAAGGTTAATGGAAAAGTTTAGGGAAAAGAAGAGGGACTTGCCTATAGTTTTTACTTTTTATTTTCTTTAGAGAAAACCTATGATAGAGTACCTAGGGAAGTTCTATGATGGGTTTTAAAAAAAGGGGGAGTAGACAATAGAGATATTAGTGTCATTAAGGATATGTATGATAACAACTTGCGTGAAGACTGCATGAGGAAAGTCTAGAGAATTCCCAATCACAATAGGCGTACATCAAGGTTCTGGCCCCTATATTTTTGCTTTTTTAATTGAAGAACTCACTAGGAATATCCAAAACGAGATCCAATGGTATATGTTGTTCAAAGATGATATTGCTTAGGAGTGGAATGGAAGTAAGTTAAGACTATGGAGAATAACTTTAGAGTCTAGAGTTTTAGGATAAATAGTGGTATGATAGAATATATGAAATGTAATTTCATTCAAGTAAGGAGGTATATTGGAGATAAAAGATTAATCTTGGTAATCATAAAATTAATAGCACTAGTAGATTTTGTTATCTTGGATCTATTATGCAAACGGAAGGAGAAATTGAATGGGATGTAATACGTAGAGTTAAAACAAGTTGGATAAAATAGAGGAATGTTGCGGGCATGCTATGATCGTAGGATACCCTTAAAATTAAAAAGAAAGTTCTATAGGGCGGCTATAAGACTAGCCATGTTTTATGGAAATGTTAGGCAACTAAGAAAAAACATATCCAAAAAGTAAAAGTTTTATAATGCGAATTCTATGGTAGATGAGTGGTATAACATTAAAGGATAAATTAAGGAACAAACATATCTACAATAAGTTAGACATAACACCTGTAGAAGATAAGATAAGGCACGGGGCGACTTGGATGGTTTGAGCATTTAAAACGCAAGACAAATAGTGCACCAGTAAGGAGGAGTGACCTAGTTATTGTTACTGATAATAGAAGGGGTAGGGGTGGACCTAAAATAACTTAGATTGAGATAGTGAGGAAGGATCTAATAGCTCTTAAACTAGCCAAGGAAAATGCCCCTGATTGTAGGATTTATATAGCTGACCATAAAATGTGCGCCAATAAGGAGTGAGCTAGTTATTGCTATTGGTAATAGAAGGGGTAGGGTGTCATAGGCCAAATATTTCACACCTTTGTGAATGGACCGTGCGTTGCTAGCTAAAGCCCTCTTGTTTAACTAGCTAGCCTAGCGTTTACCACAATTCACCAACAAAACACTTTCATTGTCATTCAAGCACATCTAAGCAGAAGCAATAAGCGGCTTATGAAAGCAGTGACACTTGAGCAGTAAACAATGAAGCAACGTAATTCATTTTCAACACCTTCATTAACAGTGTGTGTCTAGCAAGTCAGGAAAGTAGGCTAAACGCGTTGAAAATAGCTAGTGAGTTTTACAAGTTGATGAACACTCACCCTCTCCTAGGCCTAAAATTTTTTTTATGCTATTCCCACTCTGGCACTAGGAAACATTAATATGACAGAGGAGTTATACTCCACTTTTTAGCCTAGGAAAAAATTATCTCTGAAAAATAACCCTACATTAGTATTTACATGATGGAAACCCATCTCAAACGCATGAGACAAGTGATCACAGGCAAGCATAATGCCCTAAACAAGCTCGGCTTGTGACGCTCCCTCACTTATGCGGTTGACGTCCTCGTGGACTTTGATGTTAGGTACACTTCAACTTTGTCCACGAATGGTTGCATATCTTCCGCAGAAACCTAGCTGATTTCTTTGTCGCGAAGGCCTTTCCACTTCACTAAGAACCCCCGCTGCTTCTTCCTTGAGGATGTGAACTCTTTGCAAGGATGTCTTCAACTTCTTGTTTGTCGGGTTGCACTGTCTTCAAATCTGCTCTGGTTGATTGACTTCTGCTTGGATCTTCGGTGTTGGCATTGAACGGTTTGAGGTAGCTGACATGAAACACAAGATGCACTTTCATCCAAGCTGGAGGGTCAATTCTGTAAGAGGCCTTCCCGACTTTGGCTAAGATGGGGATTGGTCCTTCATATTAATGAAGTTATGTGGAGTGGCAATAGTATTTTTAGAGTGTTAATAGCATCTTCTTTTTATATATCTATTTTCTGTGTAGTTTGCATGGCTTGTATTGCATAATAAAAAGTAGTTCATGTCTCATTTCAATGGTTTTTTCATGATTTTAACTTTAAGACCAATAATCAAGTCTCCTATCTTGTCCCCTTAATGACCTGATCTGTTTAGTACGTTAAAGTGCTGTGGTCTTATCCCCTAATCTGCCCACTTCTTCATCCGCTTAGAAGCTTTCTCCAGGCGGGGTCGGGCAATCTCTGTGTGAGGTAACAACGACTGTTGGCCTGTAACAAGCTCCAAAGGGGTTGTTGAGCTTTTTTGGGCATTGAAACAGAACTGAGCCACATCAAATAGTTGCACCCAATTCTTTTGGTTGGCATTGACAAAATGACACAAGTACTCTTTTAGTAGCCCGTTGAATGTCTCTGTCTACCCATCTATCTGTGGATGGTAGCTCGAAGAGATGTCAAGTTGTGAACCGAGGATTCTGAAAAGTTATGTCCAGAAGTTGCTAGTGAATCTTGAGTCTCGACCACTAATAATATCTTGGGGAACACCCCAATACTTCACAATATTCTTGAAGAATAGTTGTAATATCTCCTCTGTCGAATAGTACTTTGGTGCGGGTATAAACGTACCATACTTTGAAAACTTGTTTATAACCACAAGGATAGACCTTGCATCTCTCACTCTGGGTAGGTTGGTTATGAAGTCCAGTGAGACACTTTCCCACGGTCTGGATGGTACTACTAGGGACTTTAGCAGCCCTACAATCTTCTTCTGTGCCACCTTGTCTTGTTGGCGAGTGAGACAAGTTTGGGCATAATCAACCACATCATTATTCATGTGCGGCCAATAATATCTCAATTTTAGTAATGCCAAAGTGTGCTGCTATCCTAGATGTTTGGCCCACATGGTATCATGACACTCTCTCAACAGTGTCTTCCTCAAATCTCCAGCTCATGACACAAAGAGTCGGCTACCATGGGTCATCAACAATCCGTCTTCCTCCAGAATCGACGTGCTTTCCCCTCTTTGGTCAGTTTCATGATGTTTTGCGCTACTAGATCTTTGGCTAAATTCTCTTTGACGTGCTCTCGCATTGTCGTGGTAACGGTATTCACAACCAAGTGTGTTACCATTTGCAAAGCCTCCAACTCGACCTTCCTACTAAGTGCATCAGCAACTTGGTTCAGGCACCCCGCCTTGTGCTCAAATGAGAAATCAAATTCTGTCAAGAATTCTTGTCACCGATTTTGCTTGGGTGTCAACTTCGGCAGTGTGAAGAAGTGGCTAACACCCGAGTTATCTGTTTTCACCACAAACCTTGACCCAAGCAAGTAATTTCGCCACACGTGAAGACAATGTATCACCGCTAGCATCTCCTTCTCCTGAGCTATGTACTTCTGTTCCACTTCACTATGCTTACGACTCTTGTACGCAACAGGATGTGCCTTCTGTAACAAGGCTCTTCCGAGGGCGTAGTCCGATGCATCTGTTTGCACTTCGAAGGGTTTCATGATGTCCAAAAGAGCAAGTATTGAATTTCTCGTCATGGCATCCTTAAAGTCATCAAAGGCTCCGTGGCACGTCTCTGTCCAGTTCCACCCCTGACTCTTCTTCAGTATTTTTGTCATAGGAGCAGTTCTCCTCAAGTACCCTTCTACGAACTTCCTATAATAATTGACAAAATCAAGATAGGAATGCAACTCCTTCACTGTCGTTGGGATCTTTTATTCTTGAATTGCTCTCACCTTCTCCATATCCATCGATATGACTTTGCCCAATCACATGACCAAGTAACTTGATGCTCTGCTTAGTGAAAGAACACTTCTCTTTCTTCACATATAGACTGTTCTCCTTCAGCCTGTTGAACACTTTCCGTTGATGTTCTTTATGTTTCTCCAGAGTGGAACTGTAGACAACAATATCATGCAGTTATACCAAGACAAACTTGTCAAGGTACTCACGAAATACCTGGTTCATCAAGGTACAGAATGTTGCAGGCACATTCGTCAACTCGAATGGCATCACCAAGAATTCATATGCCCCATACCGTGTGACACAAGTTGTCTTTGGCTCATCCCATCAACAAGTTTCATCTGACAGTAGTTTGACCTCAAGTCGGGTTTAGTGAAGTACTTGGCATGACTTAGCTGATCAAACAGATCGGCAATCAATGGAATATGATACTTGTTGTGCACTGTCACCTTGTTGAGCGTGCAGTAGTCTGTACAAATCCCTATGCTCCAATCATGTTTCCTTTGAAACAACATCGGTGCTTCGAACAGTGCTTTGGAAGGGCGAATATATCCCGCTTCCAACAAATCATCAAGTTGTTTTCTCAACTCTGCTAGCTCTTGAGGTGCCATCTGATATGACCCCTTAGCATGTGGTTTCACTCCTGATAGCAACTTGATCTCATGCTCCATACCCTGTCGGGGAGGCAAGTTGCGAGGCAGCTTATCTAACATCACTTCCTTGTACTCATGCAACACAACTTGGATGGTCGTAGGCACCAGCTCTTGGCCTACTTCTTCCTTTACCACCATCGTGGTGAGATACGTCTGTTCACCCCTTCTTAATCCCTTCTTGAGTTGCATGGCTGAAAGGAACTTCTCATCGTCTCCTTTTTTTGTAACGACTTGCACTATGCAAGGGTGATCTCCCATTTGACACAGGGAACTAGCAAAAGGCATCGACATTGCCTTAGTCTTCCTCAAGAATTCCATTTCCAAAATGATTTGGAAGTCATCCAACGACACCGCTGTGAAATTCGCATGACCTGCCCATTGCCCAAGCTTCACAGTTACTTGCTTGGCTACTCCTATAGTAGGTTGGGCTACAGAATTCACGACTTTCATGCATTTTGAGGCCTTCTCCAAGGATAAGTTGAGTCTCCCTGTTTCTACCTGTGAATCAAAATTATGGGTAGCCTCGGTATCCACCATAGCACGGGTACTTTTCCTATTGATCCTCAAGTCTACAAACATCAATCCTTTTGCTTGTGTAACTTTTGGTGCTTTCGCCTGCTTTTCCAATGCATTCACCGGCCGCATTGCACCCATCCTTGGAGTATCCTTTTCTTCCCCATCACTTTCCACTACCTGCTCCACAGTGGAAGCTTGTAAGGCATTGAATGATGCCTTGTGAGGGCACTCAACAACTCTATGAGAGCCTCGACACAAGTAGCATGAAATTCTATCCTTTTCAGTGGGTGTGTTGAACCCTCGAGAAGATGAAGCTTCTTTTGAAGGTGATGCCTAATAGTCGGCTCCCCGCTTTTGGGTATGCCCTTCATGAAATACTGTCCGTTGTTTTCACCTATGCCAATCTCTTTGGACGAAGCGGTATTATCACTATCGTAGTTAGTCAAGCGTTTCGCGGTAGCTTGTGCAGTAGAAAAGTTTTGAACTCTTTGCCTATGAAGTTTTGTCCTTGCTCACGGTTTCATCCCCTCAAGAAAATAGAATAACTTGTCCTTTTCCGACATGTCCTTAATATCCAACATCAAAGCAGAAAATTGTTCTACGTATTCCCTGATTGACCCGGTATGCTTAAGGTCTCTTAGCTTCTTCCTAGCATTGTACTCAACATTCTTAAGAAAGAATTGGGCATTGAGCTCTCTGTTTAAGTCCGCCCAACAATCCGCTACACAATGCCCATTTTCAATTTCATTGTAGTTAGTACGCCACCACAGTTTGGTGTTACCAACCAAGTAAATAGTCGTAGTATCCACTTTTACTTGTTCTGAGTCCATCCTCAAAGCGCGAAAGTACTCCTCCATATCAAACAAGAAGTTCTCCAACTCCTTGACATCACGTGCAAACCCATACGTCCTGGGTTCTAGTACCTTGGTCTTGCTAAACCCCGGAGTGTTAGAGTTTCCCATAGCAAGAACCATCACATTCATCTTTGCAGTCAGATAAGCTATCTGAGCTTGCAAAGTCTCCACAGTGTCGTGAAAGTCCTCTGACATTTCCACCATCGAACTTTGTTGATGCTTTTGTGATCCCTCCTATTCATCAACACGTTTTGTTAATCGGGCCATCTCTATGACCACATTGTTGGCTTCCGTCTCAGCTTGTGCTTCCAGCACCTCAATTCTCTGGAAATTAGTTGATATGGTCATTTATCAAAGCTTTACTAATCCCACAATGAAGGCAACTGAATTCACACAGCGACTAACCTAGCTTTGATACGAGGTGTCACGGCCTGAATATTTCACACCTTTGTGAATGGACCATGCGGCACTAGCTAAAACCCTCTTGTTTAACTAGCTAGCATAGTGTCTACCACAATTCACCAACAAAACACTTTCATCGTCATTCAAACAGATATAAGCGGAAGCAATAAACAACTTATGAAAGCAGTGACACTTAAGCAGTAAACATTGAAGCAACGTAATTCATTATCAATACTTCCGTTAACAATGTGTGTCTAGCGAGGGAGGCAAGTAGACTAAACATGTTGACAATAGCTAGTGAGTTTTACGAGTTGATGAACATTCACCCTCCCCTAAAGGGCTTTCTATGCTATTCTCACTCTAGCACTAGGAAACATCAATATGACCGAGGAGTCATACTCCTCCTTTTAGCCTAGGGAATAACTAATCTCTAAAAAAATAACCCTACACTAGTATTTACATGATGAAAACCCATCCCAAACGCACGAGACAAGCGGTCACAGGCAAGCATAATGCCCTGAACAAGCTCAGCTTGTGACGGGGGTAGACTTAAAATAACTTGGAATGAGATAGTTAGGAAAGATTTAATAGCTCTTAAGCTAGCAGTGGAAAATGTCCTTGATTACTTGAATTGGTGGGAAAGGATCCATATAGCCGATCCCACCTAGTAGGACTTAAGGCTTCTTCTTGTTGTTGTTCTAACCAAGGTTGTTAGAATTGGGATCTTGCCTAGGATCATTTGAGGAGGAAGGGGGGGGGGGGGGGGGATTATTTAGGATTGGATTGTGGATCATAAGATTCTACGTACAAAGATAAGTTAAATATTTATGCATTTGGCATTTTATGACAACTATCAATAAAAGATATCTAAAACCTTGATAGTGAGTTTAAAAATTACAACAAATTTCAGGAATGTAGCATGCTGGTTGGCTAGCACCTAGCAGGTTTTTCCTTCAACAATTTTGAGCTAAAAAAATCCGAATAGTCTGAATTGCAAAGTGCTTTGCAAAGGTCAGACTGTTGTCAGCTTGTTTTTTCGATAATTATAATTAAAAAGAAAAGCAAAAAGAATGAAGGAAAAAAAAGGAAGAAGAAATTGCTGATCTTAATTCAATTGACTGCTGTAAACTTTTCAGGAATAAAAAAAAGGAAAGGCTTTTTGTTGAAGGAAGAACTTTTTGGTTAGTAGAAAAGAAAAGAAGAAGAAATAAGAAAGCTGTCTGCTCTTTGCTTCGGGGGAAAAGGGAAAAGAAGAGGAAGAAAGTAAATGACTACAAGGATAGTGGGGAAAAGAAGAGGAAGACAGTAAATGAGTACAAGGATAATGCATATCTGCTACAAGCCTGTAACTTTAAACTCTTAGCCAGCCTGTTCAACTCCCTGGTTGTTGAAGCTCTCTGCCGATCGCAAAGCTCTCAGCTGGTCTCTGCTGCTACTGGAAGAAGGAACTGTCCCAGCCTGCTGATAGACAACTTGGGGTTGCTGATCAAGAACTCTTGAAGCTCTTAAGAGAGCTTTAGGTTTTAAAGGAAGAGAGCTTTCGGGAGATGCTCAACTGCTCTCATGAATTGGAATAAACAAATCCGAGGAGACGCTGCATTTAGGCCAACTGGACCAAATTTTATTTCCATGGCAAACGTAAAGTGCTTGGGCCAATAAAAATATAGATTTGAGATTTTTATTTAAAATTCTAAGTGGATAAAATTCATATCCGTTGTACAAGTAGGATAAGTAGGGTTGCAAGTAGGATTTTGATCCTACGATCCTTACGACTGGGATCCTACATTCCTGCTTTTTTTCTTTTTTTCATACAATCTGTATCGATTAGGCAAGTATAGATCATAGGAGGGTAAGATTCCAATCAGAATTTTGACAACTTGATTCGAACATATCTGCGTTATTTCTAAATGGTTCAAAATTTGTGCTGCCTTCTACTGTCGCTTCGTTCAGTGCTAGAATAGAATTGTAAAAATAGGGCTCTATTGGCTGCCTAATTTACATGGACAAATACTTTTGGAGCACCAGATGATTAACTGTTTATATGACATCATGACCTCTTGTCTGTAGAACATGGTTTACTACTGTATAAATTTAAATTTCTTCCTTTTTATACAATAATTTAATATCTAAAACATTTGCAAGTGTAAGCAAATGTAAAATGTTGTGTACAATAAAAAATAGGGACCTTTGATTTTGTTTTATAAGGTTGGTCACACCTTGTGGTGTACTTGTCCTATAACTAACTGCCCTTTTTTGTCTAGGTGAGATATACCCCTTCTTATACTAAAAATGATATTACTTTTTGTATGGCAACCCTTTGTATGTGATACTTGGGGACAGCAGCACAAATCTTATCATGCCATTCTATTGTATATCATATGCGGTTAATTTTGGCTGCGGCCTGTTACTAGCTTAATTAGCTTTTCATTTTTGATCCATGCCTTCTTTTGTCCAATAAATCCACTCAAATCCTTCTACTACTACTACTACTAGTATAAAATTGGGTGTTCATTTCCAAACTCCTTGGCCTTTTGGGACCTGGTGATTGAGAGGATGGATAGAAGATTGGAGGTTTGAAAGAGGGTGTATATATCTCTTGGGGATCATGTCACACTCATTAATGCTTTATTGTCTAACATCCCTATCAATTTCCTTTCTCTTTTTAAAGTGCCTGTAAAGGTTAAAGGTGGCAAGGGCACTCGAGAAGCTGATGCATGTTTGTGTTTGGTCATACTTAGGGGAGAGCTAATTAGGAAGTTGTTAGAAAAACCAAATCCTAAGGAGGACTATGGCTTGGTAATGTGGTTTTCGAAATCATCTTCCTAATTGGAAAATGGTTGTGGAAGTTTCCTTTGGAAGTAAATTCCCTATGGCAAGAGGTGACTAGAAGTAAACATGGGCTTATCGAAATGGATGGGTGACTTGAGGAAGTGGTATTATCGCTCATGCTTGTCAAGTTTTCTTTTCTTCACAATGCACCTATCGGCTCATTCTTTTCTTCTATTTTGTATTATAGTGTGGCCTGGGGGAGGGGGGATCCTTTCGTGAGATTTCCACTTTTTCAGGCATCTCAATGAAAGAGAGGTTGAAGAGCTTACGACATTGCTTTCTGTATTGGATCATTTCGTTCCTTCCAATGAGGATGAGAGAGTTTGGGAGGTTGGTTCCTCAGGGCTGTTCTTTTCTAAAACTTTCTTCTCACACTTAAAGCACTTCCACCTCCCCCTCCCCCTCCCCCTCTCTGTATTGGATCATTTCGTTCCTTCCAATGAGGATGAGAGAGTTTGGGAGGTTGGTTCCTCAGGGCTGTTCTTTTCTAAAACTTTCTTCTCACACTTAAAGCACTTCCACCTCCCCCTCCCCCAACCCTTTCTGTGGAGCCAAATCATTTGGAAGGCTTAAGGTTCCCTTGAAGATTTGGACCTTTGCTTGTCATTGGATGGACTTAATACACATGATGCATTATAAATAAGAAGGTCCTACATGTTTCTCAATCACGATATGTGCTTGATATGCCGTGAGTCCCATGAAACAAACACCCACTTGTTGTTTTGATTGTAATGTGGTATCACACCTTTGAAATACTCTTTTTGTATCTTGGAGAGCATGGGCGGTGTCCTGCAATGTGAGAAATCTCTTGTTAGTGAATTACAAGGGTTTGGGTTCAAGCAAAAAAGGACATGCTCTTTGGAATGGGACAGCCTTTGTGATCGTTTGGACTCTTTGGGTAGGGGACACTTGTCTGGCCCGCATTCATTATGGAATAGAGTGGTTTTTCCTTGGCTTCTTTTTGGGTTCATTCCCTTGGTTTCTTTTGGGGTTTGATGCTGTCTGTTCTCCAGAGGGATTTGAGGGCAGCTCTTATGTAGTCTTTTTGGTTTTTTGATCTTTGTTCATTGTTCTATGTGAACACCTTGTCCTCAGACTTCTTGTACTTCATTTTGGTTGCTAGTAAAAATTTCTCTTATAAAAAAAGGGTTCTTGTTGATTTTACTCCTTTTTGCCAGTTATATCAACTATTACTGACTGAAACTTGTTGAACATGTGTTTGTATAGTTCACTGATGAAAATGGACAAAGGCAAAATGTATGGCAAACATCATGGGCTATCAGTACGCGCTTTGTTGGTGGTATTATTATGACCCATGGAGATGATGCTGGTTTAATGCTCCCCCCAAGGATTGCACCGACACAGGTAAAATTTTGAACACCTTTTTGTGGTATATTGAAGTCGGTGCTACTGTTTTCCTAATGTTTAATTCATACTTGTTTCAACTAAAGGCTAAAATTTGCTTCTGTCATTTTGGTGATTGATATTTATCATGTTTCTAATGGTATTGGCCGAGCACTTTTATGTTTTTCTTGTTCAAAAGAAAGTATGCCATTGTTTTTGTGAAAAAAACTCAATATAATAAAAGGTTTGTTTTGGAACTTGAAAAACATGAAAGAAAGGAAAATATGAAGGAATCCACCTTTTCTCCTTTGGCTAGCAGGGAAAATTATAAAGAGAACATAATATATAACTAATCAATGAACAAAATTTTTAATGGTTATTTAGTCATTTAGCATTATTATTAATTGTAAGAGTTTGGTTTGTAATAAGTGTAAGGGTATTTTCGTCATTCTAATTTTACTTGACATATATTATAAATAGAGAGAGAGACCTATCATTGAATTTAGGTCTTCCATTTTACCCAATTATTCAACATGGTATCAGAGCATGATTCTGAAACCTAAACCCTAAGTGTTGCCACCACCATCAAACCGGAGGCTAAAACCCAAAATGCACTGCATGTCTATCATCATAGAATATTTTTCAGCGATACTATAACCCTAGAGAACAGCCAGCAGCAGCAGAGAGTCAGACCAGTTGCTGGAATTTTCTGGGCGACACTGCCAGTTTGAGAAGCAGTTAATCAATGGTTATTGAGTTTATTGGGTCTGAAACAGTGGGATTTGCTGTGTTTTTTGATTCAATGATCTATTTCCTTCCATATATCAAAATATCAAGCTGTTGGACTTGCGTTTTGTTCAAAGATCCAATCTTTGTTTAACCATACACTCATGGAATTCGTCAATTGTTGTTTGGTGTTAATAATAGTCATTGGTTACTTTCTTGGAGCAGTGACAGTGCTCATAAGCTGTTTTTTTTTTTTTTTTGTGTGGCTACAGCGGTGTTATATAAGTTGGTGATTTCTCCATGGTAGTTTCAATGGCTCACTTCTTCAATTGTTTCAGTGCTGTGAGTTGCTTTCTTGGGACTGTGTCTGAATTTCTTGGTGCTGTGGCAGTCTTGTACTGATTTATTTGTGACTTGTTCATGTTTGGTCACCTTGTTTGTGGTTGTTCCGATTGTTCCAACAATTAATCTTATGGTCATTGGTTTGAGTTTGTCAATGCTGGGATGGAGTTTACAAATCCCAAAAGTATGGTTCCTTCATTAATCACTTGTTTGAGTGAACCGCGTATTGTGACTATGTCAGAGGAGGAGTATTCAAGGTTTCTACAGTATCAGTCGTCTTAACAAGCAACTTCTCACGTTGCATTTTTTGCCCAGAAAGGTAATCCTACAGTCTTTATGTCATCTAGTATCCCTCCTACTAGTCCTTGGGTTATTGATTTTGCTGCCACTCACCATATGATAGGTGCAACCAACTTCTTTTCTAATCTCCAGTATCCTAAAAATCTTCCTCAAGTTACCCTTGCTGATGGGTCCACTATCGCTGTTAAGGGGATAGGACTAGCCAATCCAACTCCTTCCATCTCTCTTTCTTTTGCTTTATACATTCCTAAATCTCCTTTCAATCTCATGTCAGTTAGTAAGCTTACAAAGTCACTAAATTGTTCTGTCACATTCTTTCCTGGTTTTGTGGTTATTTGGGATCTAAAGACGAGAAAGACAATTGGCACAGGATGTGAGGCTCGTGGACTTTACTACTTTGAGCCACCTTCTCTAGCCATTGCCTGCATAATCGTAGCTACACCACTTCAAATCCATTGTTGCCTTGGTCATCCGTTCTTGAACAAGTTGAAACAGCTAGTTCCTACATTGAATTCTGTGTCTAATCTTGAGTGTGAGTCTTGTCAATTGGGCAAGCATCATCGTGTTCCCTTTGTTTCCCGGGTCGACAAACAAGTGGTTAGTCTTTTCATGCTAGTCCATTCCGATATTTGTGGTCCTAGTCATGTCACATCAAAGTTGGGGTTTTGGTTCTTTGTTACATTTGTTGATGACTAATCTAGGATGACTTGGTTATATTTAATGAAAGACCGTTTCGAGTTTTTTGATGTATTTTGTGCCTTTTGTTCCCGAATAAGGACTCAATTTAATATGCCAGTCAAGATGTTTCATAGAGATAATGCTAAGGGGTACTTTAGTACCCAATTCAGTACTGATATGGCTAGTTCTGGTATGATCCATTTGTCCTTTTGTGCCCACACTCCACAACAAAATGGGGTTGCAGAGCGGAAAAACAAACATATTCTTGAAGTCGCTTGTCCTATTGTATCAAATGGATGTCCCCAAATTTTTTTTGTTGAGTGATGTTGTGCACACAACGTGCTCCCTCATAAAAAAAATGCCATCCTTTGTCCTTGGTGGTAAAATCCCATATTCAGTTATCTTCTCTAAGGCTCTTTGTTCTCCCTTCCTCGTATGTTCGGTCGTGTGTCCTTTGCCCATCAGTTGATTCCAGGAATGGATAAGTTGGATCCTTGTGCTATCAAATGTATCTTTTTGGTCTATTGCTTTTCTAAAAATGGATATCGATGTTATAGTCTTACTCTACATCGATTTTTTGTCTCTACTGATGTCACCTTTTTTGAGTCTACACCATAGTACTCTGATTCCTTGAGTTTTGTTGACATTAATGAGTCTTTTCCTTTGCCTTGCCTTCCTGATCCAAACCTAGTATCTATGCCCTATCCTCCTACATCTTCATCTAATTTGTGTCCTTCTCGTCGCTTGGATCATCCCAATTTGCAGGTATACACACGGCGACTCAAGGGGGAAGTGCCTCCTCTAGCTTCTACTTGTGTGCCTCTAGTTCCCTCATCAGATGATTTTATTTCCCATGATGTTGATCCTCCTATAGCTGTTCGAAAAGGTAAATACAGTTGTACCCAACCTCCGATCTCTAATTTTGTTTGTTATGATTTCTTGTCCCCTTCTTATTACTATTTTGTTAGTATTCTATTTTCTATTGCTTTTCCAAAATCTATTTTTGAAGCCCTATCCCGTTTTGGGTGGAAGACAACAATGTTTGAAGTGATGCGCGCACTACATGATAATGATAATTGGGTTTTGGTACCTCTTCCTTTCAATACGTTTGTGGTTGGTTGTCGTTGGGTGTACATTGTGAAAGTCAATCTTGATGGTTTTGTGGCTCATTTCAAGGCTCGCCATACTGCTAAGGGGTATACTTAGGTGTATGGTTTGGATTATTTAGACACATTCTCTCTTGTCGCTAAGCTTGCCTTAGTACGTTTGTTCGTTTCTTTGGCCACCACTTGTCATTGGCCTCTACATCAGTTAGATGTGAAGAATGCTTTCCTACATGGTGATCTTCATAAGGAGTTATATATGGAGCAACCACTTGGTTTTGTTGCTCAGGGGGGAGTCAGGCTCGGTATATCGACTTAAGAAATCATTGTATGGATTAAAATGATCTCCAAGGGCATGGTTTGACCGTTTTAGTGTCATAGTACTTGAGTTTGGCCTTCATCGGTGTGCAATAGATTACTTCGTTTTTTGTCATCATACTCCATCTGGAAGGATTTTGCTTATTGTGTATGTGGATGACATTGTGATCATTGGTGATGATGATCGAGGCATCCAAGACCTAAAGCTTTTCCTACAAAGTAAGTTTCAGACCAAGGACTTGGGACCATTGAAGTACTCCTTGGGTATAGAAGTATCAATATCTCGTACGGGAGCTGTATTGTCATAGAGATGGTGTGTTCTTGATATTTTAGATGAGATGGGGCTGTTGGGATCCAAACTTATTGATACATCCATGGATCTCAATAGTAAGTTAGCGCCAAATATGGGTGATTTGTTGCCCAACCCAGGTCGGTACAGGAGACTTGTTAAAAAGTTAAATTATTTTATTGTCACCTAATCAGATATATCCTTCGCAACAAGTGGTGTGAGTCAGTTTCTCAATTCCCTGAGAACAAGTCACTGGAATGCAGTAATTTGCATTTTGAGATATCTCAAAGGTGCACCAGGGAGAGGTCTCTTATATCAGGATTGAGGTCACACATATTCAAGGGTATACAGATGCAGATTGGGCCGGGTCACCTTTCAAACAAAAATCCACAATGGAGTATTGTATCTTTGTCAATGGTAATTTGGTGTCTCGGAAAAGTAAGAAACAAACTGTGGTGGCCAAGTGGAGTGCTGAGTTAGAATACAGGGTTATGACGCAGACTGCATGTGAATTTGTTTGGCTAAAGAACATGTTGAAAGAACTAGGTTTTCCACATTCTTAGCCTATGGAGTTGATGTGTGATAATCGAGCCTCTATTCATATTGCCTCCAACCTTGTCTTCCATGAGCGGACGAAGCACATTGAAGTTGATTGCCATTTTATTCGAGAGAAACTTGTATAGAAGCTCATTACAACCACTCATGTGAAGTCTGAGTTTCAGCTTGCTGAATTGTTCACTAAAGTCTTGGGAGGTGCTCATGTGAAATTCATTTGTAACAAGCTAGGAGCATATGATATATATGCTCCAGCTTGAGGGGGACTGTTAATGGTTATTTCGTCATTTAGCATTATTATTAATTGTTAGAATTTGGGTTGTAATAAGTGTAAGCTAGTACGGGTATTATGGTCGTTCCAATTGTACTTGACACATATTATAAATAGAGGGAGAGACCTATCATTTGAGTTTAGGTCTTCCATTTTACCCAATTATTCAACAAAAATTTGCATTTTGGATGCCATTAACCTTTAATTTTTCTTAATTTACTGTCTTATTTTAATAAAATTTCATCCTAGAAATAGATATGAAATCAATAAAAAACAGACAAATTTTCCCCCTGATGAAATACTTTATCTAAATGGAGTCTTAGTAAACAAAACCTTCTTATTAAGTTGGATCCCTAAGAAGAAAAAAAAATGAGAAGGGATTGCTCAGTTAGGCAAGTCTGTTATTGCTGTACTTCACCATCAAACATCACTTGCTTCTCTTCCTTGTAGTGAGATTGTTATTATGTCAGTTTTGTAGTTATCCAACTATTATTCATTTAGAGGATATGATTTTTTTTTTTTTTTTTTTTTTTAATGAATCTTACCCTAGTTATGTAATTATCTACATTGAACCCAGTAAAAAATCTTGTAGTGTAACTATATAAAAGCATATAGCCATTATCACTTTTGGACATAAATAATAGCATTCATAAGATCTTTTTGTGAAAGAGTTAATAGAATTACTTTCATATGTTTTAGCATGTTTGTTAACCAACTAGTATTATGGAATTCCTTTCATTTAATTCCAAGAATAGCACCTTCATCAAGCTAAACCTGACCATGAGTTCCTTAAGAGTGATTGGTGAATAGCATGTCAAAGACTCGTGTTTTCAGTTTCAGACAGAACAGGATTTTGTAGGAAAGGTGACCAAAAAAAAAAAAATCCTCACAAATGCAATTCTGATTTAAATTTATGCAGAAAGTTAGGGTGCAGCTGAGGTACTAATTTAAGAATTTAGTGTATTGTGTAGATGAGTCTTAGGGTTCATGAAATTAGGTGAAGGGGCTATAGATATTGGATAAGATATTTTTTTTGGGTGATCTAATTTTTTTTTTTTTCAAAGTGTTGATGAAGTAGTAGCTAGTGCATGGGATTAAATGAAGCAAATGCAAGAAAAGGTGTGTGGAAAGCAATAACAAGAAGCCTTAAGCCCTACTAGGTGATGTTGGCTACATGAATCCTTTTCTGCCAATTCACATGACTGAGTGCAGTTTCCTTGGCTAACTTAAGAGCTATTAAATCCTTTGTCTCTATTTCATTCCATGTTATTTTAGGTCTACCCCTACCTCTTTAATTCCAGTAACAATAACTTGCTTACTTTTCCTCACTAGGCCACTACTTGGCTTGTGTTTCAAATGCCGAAATCATCTAAATTTCCCCTCCCTTATAATATCTCTTACTAGTGCTATCTCTCATGGACGTGGAGTTCTTAATGGGCAAAAGGAATCACCTTGGCTAAAATCCTCCCAAAGTGTGAAGGAATCATGCCTGTGCAGTGGCGATTTTACATCAAGTCTAGCCTACCCGTACTCATCCTTATGCAAGGAAACACTCAAGTGTCTAGCCTAGTGGTCAAATCTCACGGCTCGACAGCTCTTAAACCAACTAAGGTCATCACTAAGGAACCTGGACTCGAATGGTAAGGGAAATAACTCACGTTTCACTAGTACCGTAGGTAACTCTCATCCCCTTAGCACAATTAGGGTCTCAGATGATACCGCCCAAGTATATAGCCGATTGCCGACGGTTAAGAAAGGCGTACATCCAAATCTCCAAGCTGAGAGTACTCACGCAATCCCTTTCCCAAATGGATTGTCTATGGGACTCCCAATCCCACATAGAAGCCCAAGACAACCCTTGAGGATGTCAAGAGCTCACCCTTAAGCACTCCTTAGGGTTGCTCACTTAGTACCCATCAAGATATTGGGGGGAGTTGGGATGCATACCTAGTCCACCCTCAAGAGTCATTTTCCTAAGTATTCGCTGTCATATACTAGTAACCACCAACGATCTAATTATCATACATCTTAGATTCGAGAACACCACAATTAGAACTATCTAGATCAACCACAATGTCATTGAGACATACCGAAACCATCCCCATGACAATAACACAGTTGCATCCAGGTTAACTGACCATACCTCCAAGTTAATAATCATACACCAAAACCATGTGTTAGGGTCACAAAACTCTTATGACTTTAACACTATGCCTGCCTAACTTATTACGAATATATATATATATATATGTATATATATATATATATGTATATATTTATTTATAATGAGAACTAAATAGATAGGAGTTGTTTTGAAGGTAATTGGGCTTAAGAAAAGAACTAATGTCATGACTGGTCTGCAGAATGGAATGGGGTTAGTGATGCAGGGGCAGCATCAAGGAGAGATTAGAAGGAATTGAAGAGAGGAAGGGGAAGAGAGGAGATACAAGGGGGAAACTCACGTTCACTTCAATCCAAATTCAACAAAAACTGCTGCAACATGGCTTTCACACGCCATTTATGAGGAAGTCTCAATACATTACCAACATAAAGAAGCTCCCAAATACACAATCATATACAAATTAAACTAAACATGCAATTAACTACTAGCTAAACCCAACAATTCTCGATCTAATTCTTCTTATCTCCAACAAGGATCATCCTGAGGTCTTGCTTCTTGTTTTAATTTATTTTGGATACTGTTTTTTTTTTTTTTAAATATTTTTTTTCACATTGCTTTTCCCCCATGTTAAATTTTTTAGTATAGTATTATCTTTATGACCATAATATGGTTAAAATGGGAAAGGTGGAAACATGAATAATATTGTAAATGGAAAATATTTTTATTTCCCTTTTTTTGAATATTAATAATATTATTAACATTATGGGTTTTTTATATTAGAATTTTATTTCTATTTTATTTTATTAAAATATTATAAAATGAAAAAAAAAAGGAGTTGAAGCAGTACAAAAATATAAAAGAAAAAATAGGTTTATTAGGGTCTTTCGTATTTGTAGGTTTATTACTATCATTGTTATTATAGTTTTATGCCTTTTATTGATTACTAGAAAATCTCAAGAATTTTAAATTTTTTTTAGAAAAGAAAAAATTCTAAAAGAAAAAAAAGTTGATTTTTAGGAATTCTAGAGTCCAATTTATTGCATTTTTCTTTGCTAGATTTTAAATTTTTCAAAAATCACAAGAAAGAAAATTAAGAAATGTAGAAAGAAATGCTTCCTTTTTGTATATAAATGTGTTTTTTTTTTTTTTTTTGTTTGGTAACTTTGGATTTTACTTTTATGACTTACTTTCTTTGAAAAGTTAGTATCTTGTGAAAAAAAAAAAAAAAGGACAAGTAAGGTTATGTGGTTATTTTTTTAGCCTTATTCTTGTCTTGAATATTGCACTTGCCTTTTTAATGTGGTCTCTTTTTAGGCAATGATAAACCTTATTTCTAATTTGATTGATCATGTTTCATATTTTAGCATTTAAAAATTCTAACTTGATGAGTAAGTCCATTTCTTCGTTTTGATTTATTCACCCATTCTTGTTGCTGATTTAGTCTAGACTCCTGAGGACCCTAATTTGAATCAACCTGATGACGGGTTCTCCAAATGAACACACTAGCACTTTACTAGGATTTTTTGAGGTGAAATGGTCCTTGCATACTTGATTGGACTGTTGTGAAATGATGCAGAAGGATTCAATCTTAAAAGGAAATGTAATAAAAAAATGAAATTTGAGGGTTAACGATCTCATTCGTGAACATGCAAGGTTTTGTAGGTACATTCATGAGATGGGTGCATTGGGAGTTAGGAATGACACCTATTTAACCTTGTACAATCACCGTTCAAATTGATAAAGCTTCAATTTTTTCATTATTTCATTTTCTTTTAAGATTGAACCCTCTTGCATCTTTTCACGGTAGCCTAATCAAATGTGCAATGACCATCTCACTTCAAGAAACCCTATAAGAGCGCTAGTACACTTATTTAGGGAATTTGTCATTGGATTGATTTAAATTAGGATTTTCAAGGCTAAAACAGTGACAAACATGTGTGAATAAATCAAAAAAGAAGAAATTAAACTTAAACATCAAACAAGAATATCAACCTTAAATGCCAAATAGGAAAACATGATCAACCAAATAAGAAATGACAAATAATGTTCATCATTGCCTAAAAAGAGACCACATTTGAAAAGGCAAGTGCAATATTCTAATAAAATAAGGAAAATAAGATATGGGTCGGTCATTGCCCAAGACAAGAAAGAGGCTATAACCATATAAACTTAATTATCTTTTTTTCAAGATACCAACTTTCCTAAGACAAGTAAGATATAAAAGTAAAATCATAACCTACCAAACAGAAGGAAATACATTTATATACAAAAGGAAACCTCTTTGTTTAGGTTTGATATACATTGTTGGTTGACAATCTGACAACTTAAGGGCCTATTTGGTGTCGTCGTTGTTTTTAGTTTTCTGTTTCTGCTTCTCCAGAGTGAAAAAACAGATTATAAAAACGTGTTTTTTTTCTGTTGTCAGTCTTCTACTTCTATTGGTGGTCTTCAATTGTTTGCCCAAAAATTGAAAACCAAATTTTATGATTTTCATTTGTTTTGGCAACCTATTGTCAGAAATTTTAATATCCAAAAATTATTATTTTTGGATTAAATCATTCATTTTATACACTTTAAAATTAAAATCAAAATTAAATGATTACATGAATTTAAATAAAATAAAAATAAAAATATACATAAATTTCAAAAAATAATAATAGAGCCAATTAAAAAAAATACTTTTACTACTTTTCAATTGTTACATCCAATAGAATTTTTATTGTAAAGTAAAATTTGAAAGTAAAACAATTAAGTAAAAGAATTATAATAAATTTTTTTTTATTATAGTAGTTTTTTTTTATGTGCATTATTTGTAATTTTATTATTTTATTCATATTTTTATAATATTTTGATTTAAAGATGAAAATGAGCATTTTTAGTTAAGTTTTTAATTTGTATTAGTTTTTAAAATGTTAACCAAATAGGTTGCTGGTTTCTAGTTTTTAGTTTTAGCTTTTGATTTTTGGTTTTTGTTTTTCTAATTTTTGACAATGATATCAAATAGCCCCTAAGCTTTTTAGGTGAAGTGATAATTTAACATGGTATCAGTGCAGGTTGCCACTGCATTTATTGTTTGTTTATTAAGAATTATCTTATATAATGGATGTTGTTTATCTCTCCACGTGCTTTTTTAAATTATTATTTTTATATGTTTTTTGAAAATTTAAAATCGAGCAAACCAAAAGGCAATAAATAAACCCAAAGATTCCTAAAAATAAAATATTTTTGTCTTTTAGATATTTTTTGAATTTTCAGAATTTTTGATATATTGTAGTAATGACTGCAATAATAATAAGCCTGCAACTACTACATAAGACCTTATTTTTTGTATTTTTCTACTTTTTCAACTTTTTCTATGTTTGTCATTTTCCAATGTTTTAATTAAAGAAAATAAAATAAAATGTTAATAATAAGAAAGACATAATGTTAATAACAATATTAATATTAATCTAATAATATACAAAAAAAAAGTCCTTTTTTTTTTTTTTTTCTTTTTCAGGTTTTTTTTTTTTTTTTTTCCCACCTTTTACAACTCAAATGCTAAATTTGCATGGGTAAGAAAAACATTTTTTACTTCCAAGATTCTTCATGTTTTCACTTTCCCGTCCCTAATTATCATATGATTAATGAAGATTATACTAAAGTGTATGAGCAAAAAGCAGTGCAAAAATATGAAAAAAAAAAAAAAAAAGTGCCTAAAGTAAATTAAAACAAGAGCACTTATGTGGGGAAGAGCAGCCATGCAAAAATGAGGATTTAAAAAAGAGCATAGCTAAATAAATTACAAAAAGAAAATAAAAATGACTTACCTGTTGGGGGTACCCTAGACCTCCCCTCCCCTCCCCTCCCCTCCCCTTTTTTGCTGTTTTTCCAGGGGCAGTCTGCAGGCCTTGTTGTCATCATGCCTGTTACAGCCATAGGAGACCATCACTGCCAAAATCGAGATGCTGCCCAGCAGCTTTGTGGGAGAAGTGTTGCTGTTGTTCAAACCACACCAGAATGGGCAGCCAGGAAGGACTATTGGCTTCCGGAACCTGCTAGTTTTGTGGCCATGTTGTCATAAATCTTTTGATCTCTATACACACACACCCACACATAAGCACACACATATCTCCCTTGCTTTCTCTCTCCAAGTATAGAACTTGAGCAGGAAGAAGAAGAAGAAGAAGAAGAAGAAGAAGAAGATCATGGAAATAGGGTGCAGTGCAGCTACAAAAGCGCAGTACTTGTGACACCTGCTTACATACATGAAATCATGTATAGGTTTATGCATGAAGCTAATGTGACCTTAGTGGAGGGGGTTGAGGATAATGATTACCTACATGAGATGAAGATTGTGATTGTAAGATTATGATTATGATGTTATGATGGAGTATAAAGAGGATAATCATCAAGAATTCTTCATGCAAATCTAAGAACTTGTATGAATGAAGGACAAGTGAATGATCATGCCTTTGATGGTGCCCCCTTTAATACTGAATCTCCCATAAGTAGGATTTTTTCTCCCTTCCCTTTAAATCGTCCCTCTCCTCTCTCCCTTGAGATCCCCTCTTCCCTAACACCCCCCCCCCCCGCCCCAAAAAAACAACAACAACAAAAAAAAAAAGGCACACACACACACGCAGACAGCCTCCCTTAAATAGACCATGTTGCAATAACTCCCATGATCTCCTTTTGTTATTGCAGTCCCTAATTCTCTCCATTTGTTCCATAGATTGCAAGTCACAATATTAAATCCTTCCGCAATCTTCTTCCCCTGCTTTATTAGTTGTTGACCTTGTATAGGGAGTGAACCTGTGCATAGCTTGCCAAGGGAACGAACCTAGGAAAGACCATAGTCTCAGTTCACTTAAAACTATCAAAACAGACCGGGTTTGTTTCCAAGGCAAACATAGTTGGAACAGTTCCTCCAGAAAGGGCAAGGGAGTTAGAAGTTTGCCTGGACAAAATATGTACTCACAATTTCACTTTGTGAATGATGCTATTATCTTTTGCTTAAATTAAAGTTTGAATTTGAAATGCATTTGTGCTTTGAGACGGTCACAGGCTGAGGGTGAATTTAGTAAAGACTAAGTTCGTTGCCATTGGGGAAGGTGTGGACGGGGGAGCCTCTGGATAGTGTCCTTGGGTGTAAGGTGGGATTTTGGGGTTTCTGCTCTGATTAAGATTCAAGGATAAAGGAATATGCGATTCAGTAGTGGAAAAGCTTGAGTAGAGACAGGATGGAAGAGGCACTCTCTCTCTAAAAGAGGTAGGCTAATTCTTATTCAAACTACTATTTGCAACCTATTAGTTTACTTCATGCTTCTCTTCTATCCTTTACTACGTGGCGAGATGATTGGGCATCCAAAAGAAACTTCTTTGGCATACAGGAGAGCAGTTTAGATACCATTTGGTGAGATAAGGAGTGGTGAACCAACATCTTTGTAATGGTGTGAAGGGACTTTGGGAGCCAATAGTTTAGTTACTTTTAACAGGGCCTTGTTATTCAGGTAGAGTAGCGGTGTGGGATCCATCCTTTCTGAGAAGAGCTCTACATTGAGAAATGTAAAGTTCTGTTAATTAGTATGACAAGTTGTATTCTAGTCAGGTGATGCATGGAAAGGAGGTGTTGAGATGGAAAGGATCAAAGAGAGGATGCTTTTGGGGTTAAATACTTTTACAAGATCGTTAATAGGAGGGATCAAAGAGGTGCTCCTATCAAAGTTGCTTTTTTTATCTGGCAGGCAGCGTGGGAAATAATTTTGATCCTTGATAATTTGCAATCTACAAAGAAGAGGCATTTAGTTGGCCAATAGATGCCTTTTGAGTAAAGAAGGCTGAGATACGTTACCACATTATTATTGGGTGCTAGCAAATTCCATGATGGGTATGCAATGGCCATGATAGGTACTCATTGGGTGCTAGCAAATTTCAGTAGGGGAACTGTTCATATGGATGGGAGCACCAACAAAAAGACAAACAAAGAAAATTTAGACTTGATTCCTATAGCTATTTTTGGCTGGTCTGGGGGGAAAGAAATATGAGAGCTTTTGAAGGAATAAAACAGTGTCTTAAAAAGGCGCTCAGGGGGCACACTTTGAGGTGAGAGGAGCAAGTGAAAAGCCTCATAGCGCAGTTTGAATGGTGAGATTCCCAAAATGCTGGCACATTCCTGTTCAAGGCATACGCCTTGAGTGAAAGGCACACAGTACTACAGGATCAGTGCCATTACTTTGGTTTTTTATCAATTTTAGAAAACATAGTTTGGAATTAAAGGGTTGATGACTCATTTAGGACCTTTTGACAAACCTGGACTCCATACATTCCATTGAGTTTCAGCTCCTCCGACAGCCTCTTGATTTTGATGAGGTCTTCTCGTTTTAAGAAACACATCAGATCTGGATGTTGCTTGATTGACAGCTGGTTCTCCTAGCGGAGTAAATCACCTGAAGGTCATCAATTTTCATAAAGCTCTAGATTATTATTTATCTGGTTTCATATTTACTGGGTGAGAAGGCAACCGACATATTGAAGTTATGTGTAAGCTCTTTGGTGCCTCTCATTAGAAGGGCACATAGCTGTGTAGCATTGCTGTCCATGGGCAATGATCACAGCTTGGTTTTATGCAAGTTTGGATTTTTTTTTTCTAATATGCTTTTTTGGTTCTAAAATTCATACAACAAAAACATTTAGTTTATTTTAGTAAGTTTCATACTATTTTTGGTATATATGGTTCATTTTTATATCTCTTAAATAGGAATTTAATTTCTTAAAAAGTTTATGCAGGCTGCCATTAATTTTGGGGATTCTATCTACTTGTAAAATTTATTTGGCTACTTGGGTTGGATCCCTTGGTGCCCATACTGCCTTTTCTTTCATCTGTTAAGGGAAAAAGAGTGAGAGAACAGTAGAGGTCAACAAATATGGAGCATATGGTTTGAAGGGTTATACAAAAATACATGAACAATGAGAATAAAGATGTTCTGGAATTTCCCTACCTATGATTTGTGATAAATATCCTCAAAGCATGTGCATCAGTTTTAATGAAAAATCAAGCTCAAAGCTGGGCAATTTCACATTTATTTGTAAAGAACACTAGCAGTGGTACATTACAAATCTTTAACTTATAAGAGGACTCAAACTTGTTCAAAAGTAAAGCATCTAGAGAACACCTTTTTGGATGGTTTGCCACATTAAAGAACACTATCAGGGTGATGCAACTAGCATGGAAGAGATTTTACATTTACTTTATTTTCTTTTTTCATTGTTTGGACCATATCTCTTAAATTTCAGAATATTTATTTTAGGAAATTAGTATTTTAATTTATTTAGGTTTTGTAGTACCCCTATGCTCCAAGCATTGAAAGCCTATAAAAGGCCCCTATGTATTAGTTTTTCCGGATTAATAATGAGAGCTGTGGGATATCAGTCCTGCACTACATGGCTATTGCTACATGTGTTGGTTAAATTGTTGTATTGCATCCATTTGAGTGAAAATATAAAGATGCTGCTGGTGAGTGTAAATATAATGAAGGTCTTCTATCTTTTAAACTATTGGCTTAAAAAACTGTGAATAATCATGAACTTGTTATGGTCTGTGATTCAATGCACACCATTGCTGCCTAGAATGCAGAATATTATGGTTCATGGAATGGGAACAGGATTGTGGCACACTACATGCTAGATGCCGCCTTTTAGGGGTGTGCTAATATAGATATATAGTTTGAAAATGTGTAGTGACACTTATGGATTTAGAAAAGGATGTTAAGATGTTCCTAATTTTTTTAAAAGAAATGATTTTCTTTGGTGAAGTTGATTAATAATGATTGAAAATAAAATTAAAAAGTGTTAATGCTCCACTTACAGTAATAAAAATTTGTTATATAAGAAAAATATTCAATTAAAAATTTATGTAGGTAGGGATGATGTGGTTGAGTTAAAAATTTTGGTTGTGGGAATTTATAGTTGCCTTTGACTTATTTAGGAGTTCGTTCAGGTGGGAATGGTTGTGGAAATTCATGGTTGAGAAAGATCACCTTTGGTGGGGGAATCATTGCTGTGAAATATGGGCTTGAACATAATGATTGGATCTCCCGGACTGGCAGAGGATCACGTGGTGTAGAGGTGTGGAATTTTATCAGGTAAGGGTGGAATGATTTCTTTTCTTGTATTAGATTTCAGGTGGGGAATGGGGACAATATTTATTTTTGGCATGATATGTGGTGTGATCAGGAAGCCCTCAATGTCTTTTTCCAGCCATTCACTACTTGGTCTGTGACAAAGATGCCTGCATCAGTCAGCACCTCCAAACCTCAGATTAAAGGCTCGTTTGGAACACCCCCTTCCTTAGAAATGTGGAAGATTGGGAAATCAACCAGCACACAGACTTCTACTGCTTTCTCTACATCTTCCTGCATCAAAATAGTACTAATCATACAATTTGGATCTTAAATGAGAAGGGGTTCTTCACTGTTACATCCTTCTACAGGAAGCTCTTTCCTTTGGAGTCCATAAGCATAATTTCCCTTGGACTCAGATTTGGAAGATAGCTGCCCCCACAAAAGCTGCCTGTCTTGCCAGGGAGGCAACACATGGTAAGATCTTGACTTTGGATAACTTGCAAAGAAGGGGTCTGTTCATCACCAACAGATGTCTCCTTTGCATGGCTGATGCAAAGTCAGGAGAGCACATCCTCCTCATTGCTCTTGGACTAGGAGTCTTTGGAATATGGCACTGACTTTGATTGGACAACAGTGGGTTATCGCCAGCTCTATGGGAGGGGAACTCTGGGCCTGTAAAGGGATTCAGGCAACAAAAGAGAAGAGAAAGGCCTTGTCTCTCATTCCCCTCGCAATTTTCTGGCGTGCTTGGAAAGAGAGGAATAGGAGTGTCAGAAGGTTCATTAATTCAACCTCAGAGCTCCAGATCAGCAAGGAGGCAGTGGTTTACTGCAGCCTATAGCTGGCATAGTGGGACTGTTGTAAATGATTATAATGCAATCTTTGATCTTTGTGACACCCTTCAGGGTGGTTGACTTCTTGTATTATGGGCTGCGATCCCTTTGATGCCTTTTCGATGAATATTCCATTATTTATCAATGAAATTTTAAGGTGGGAATCCTCATCTTGAGGGGTTTCAGGATCCAATGATTGCTAAGGTTTCTAAACAACTTGATGGGTAGAAGGATATGGTTTTCTCCATTGAGGGTTGCATTATTTCAATCCAGGTGTGTCTCTCTTTGATTCCCTTGTATTTTTTGTCTTTGTTTTAAGATCTTGGCAGGGCTTGCTAATGGCCTGGGGTGGATTACAAGAGATTTCCTTGTGGGTTGGGAGGTTGTTTGTAAGTCTAAGGAGGAAGGGAGCTCGGGCCTTGGAAAGTTGGTATCTAAGGAGATTGCTTTGGTGGGCAAATGGTTACGGTGTCTCCCTTGTAAACAGATCCACTGCGGTATTGGGTTATTAAAAGGAAATTTGGTCTACAGGAGAATGGATGGGCTGCTAGTATGATGGATAGAGAAATGCTCTATTGCAAATATCTTTTTTTTTTCCTTTCCTTTTATCAAATATAGTATGGCCTTCTTATATGCTCAGCATGATTAGCAGGCCCTTCTAGTGCACTTTTTTTGATTTGTTTTATGTATTTGCTAGCTTTTGTTCTCAATTTCCTCTTGTTTTGTGAGGATGTCTCATTTTCCTTTTACCTCTTAACAGATTTCTTCTTTTTTTATCAAAAATAGAAATATTTAGGATTGCCCAATTAGTATTATGGAATGAAAATGTACAAGGATGACAGCTTGGTTTTATGTGAGTTTAGATTTTTTCTAAAATTCGTACAACAAAATTTATAATTTATTTTAGTAAGTTTTATATTACTATAAGTATATATAGTTTATTTTTATATCTCTTCAATAAAAATTTAAATTCTTAAAAAGCTCCTCAATTCCTTGATGCTTATAACTCATCTCATCGAGGGCAAAATGCCTTGCCTTATGCCTTCCCATTTTACAATGCTGGAATAGTATCAATTCAGGTGTTGCTAGAGTATTAGCATTTTTTGATAACTGTGACGTACACTCATGTAAAATTCTCTGGTAGTGTTTGGAACATGGATTTAGGGCTTGGATTTGGATTTGTGTGAGTTTGCAAGCAACTCAATACAATTTTATACTATGTTTTGTTCAAATCTACCTAAATCCAAATCCACAGTCCGAAATCCTTGCTCCCAAACACTATCTCAATGGATTCTGTTAAATACCCAAGACCTGCAACTGGTTGTGAGAACCAGTTGGGGTAGCATCTTTTGTTCCACAAGTAGATTTCATTTTCTATCATCTGTCTTGTCATGCTGTAGACCCATTGAGATACGGTACTCCTATGCGTTTGCTGATTTCTTTCGAAAATTTCTACATATGATTAGTTGAAAATATATAAATCAGTGATCCTGGAAACAGTTGCTCTCTATGCATCAATGAACACATACTCAGATTGACTTTGACCTGCATGTCTGGAAGTAAATCCATAATTCATTTTTATTATTTATTTCCTTGTTCCTGCTTGGGTTATTAAATATAATCTATTTAGATGTTCATGTTTGTTATATGTGAGCATGCTTAGCTGTAGTGTAATTTGGATGTCTTCGTATTGTTCTTATTCCTGTTTGTTGCAGGAATGCTTAATAGTTTAATAAGCATTAATATTTATCCAGCAATGTGACAATTTCTGTACTTAATGGGTGTTGCATGGTTCCAGGTGATAGTCATACCAATTTGGAAAAAGGTTGACGAAAAAACAAGAGTTCTCAATGCTGCGTCATCTGTTAAAGAAGTTTTGAAGACCGCTGGGATTAAAGTTGGAATTGATGACTCAGATCAGAGAACCCCGGGATGGAAATTCAATTTTTGGGAGATGAAGGTCTGCCTTCTTTCTTGAAGATCAAATTTCTGTCATAAAATTCTTTAGTCCTTTCCTGACCCCCCGCCCACCCCCCCCCCCCCCCCCCAAAAAAAAAAAAAAAGAAAAAAAGAAAAGTGATAATAAATAAAAAGGTCAAAACACCCCAGTGGAAAATTTGAGTCTGGTTTTCAGTGCTCAAGATCCTTTTATCTGTGGGAAGTATGAATTAAGTGCCATCATCCAACCCACCTTTTAACTTCAATTTGATGGAATGCTTTCCTGATCTCTTCAAAGATCTAAAAAGCCTTGGACTAAAGATTACTAATAAAATTCCTGATATTAAATCCACAAAAAATTACCTATTCAGCCATATCTGCTAATCATAAGTGGTTAAACTGCTTAGTGGTCTTAATGAACACTGTAACCATAGTTTCATGCTGTGTGAGGGATGTTTTAATGTGACATTGCCATTTGCTGATTATTGACTGTTTAATTTTTTTGGTGCTCATGCTGTTTTATGTTTTGTTAGGGGCAACACGCATGATGAAGCACACAATCAAGCACATACAAAAGAACACTTAAGATATTTAATGTGGTCTGATCTTCTACTGTTGCCTTAACTCCATGTACCACACAAATCAATCCACTTGAGGAGAACGGATTTACGGGGTTTCACCACTCACTCTCCACCCAACTCATCCATGCTCACAAACTAGCAGTTTCATGTCATATTGAACATTCCCCAAACAAGATTTCTCCAAATACTAGGGGTGTACAAAAATTACTGAAAAACCAAAACCGGACCAAAACTAAACAATTTAATGTTTTGATTTGATTTTTCAATTTTGGTTTCAGTTTTACACAATGACCAAACTGAAAAAAGCAAACACTGATCAATAAATTTATACGTATCTATTTTTGTTTTTGTATGTTATATTTATTTTTATTTATATGTTGAAATATTTTTAATCATAAAATCAATTAATTAATATTTGTTTACATAGTGCTTTTTGGAATGGCAAGAAGAGAGTATGTAGGTGTGGGGCTTTTATATGGAGGGGGAGGCTCCCCCACTTTTCACCTTTCCAATATGGGACAAGGGACTCAAAGGGAGAGGCGAGGCAATGAAGGCTTTCTGAGAACCATTGTTGCTGCAAGCTGCTCTGGGTTTTGGGAGCATTGCCCCTCATGTGTGTTACGGAGATAATTTAGGATAATTAGGCTGTAAATAATTTAGTTGAAATATTTTAGTTTATATTTAGATTGTATATAGCAGAAAATTAGGCTGTAAATAATGCTGAAAATCTGGCAGCATTTAGGTGCTAAAAATGTGCTAAAAATCAGGAAACAACTATGTAAATTTCTTCTATATATAATGCAAGCAAACCCGATGAAAAGGGGCATGCAGACCAAAATGACATGGCATCAGAGCCCCTCTTCTGATTCCGTCGTTTTGGTCTTAGTCACTGGGTGCGATTCTCATCGCTGTTCTTAAAAAAAAATTTCTCTCGGTTTCAGTAAGTTCTTTCTTGCTTTTTGTGGTGTGGTGTCCACTTTGGTGGTTTTGAGTTTTGTTGGGGGCTGCCGGAATTTTTTAGTTGCACACGCTGTCCTTGGTTGCGGGCTACTCATCTTGGTGTTTTTCTCGTGGTGGCTGGGCATCTTTGTGGCTGTTGGCAGTTTCTGTGGTGGTCAGCAGCTTCGACTTCTCCTGGTGTGATTGACAAAGGTGCTGTGTTTCTTCCTCTGCTGTGTCGTTTTTCACACAGAGCAGGTATTTCGAGTTAGCCTTCTGTGTTTGATCTGGGCTTTTTTATTTCTGCTGGGCTTTTGTAATCTGGTTGTGTCTGTGGACCTCTTATTATTTGGATTTGGACCTGATTTGAGTTAGGCTTGCTGTTTATTTGGTTGATTGCTTGGGCTTATTTTTTTTTAGTGCCTTTCATCATGTCTATTGAAAAAATTACTGTTGGATTTACTGGAAAGAATTTCCCTACGTGTGAATTCCAATTTAAAATGTTCTTGAAAGGGAACGAATTAGCAAATCATATTGATAATTCTGCTCAAGTTCCCACTGATGAAAAGGAATTTGCACAATGAGAGGTCAATGATGCTAAGGTGATCTCTTTGCTGTTGGGGACGATTGAGTCTCACCTTGTGACCAATCTTCGCTGTTTTATTATGGCTTAGGCTATGTGGGATTATCTTCAATGTATTTACCACCAAGATTGTAGTGCTCGGAAGTTCCAATTATAGTTGGAAATTAGTAATTACAGTCAACAATTTTATTATGGTTTTATTAATCTTTGGAGTGAGTATTCTGCTATTGTTCATGCTAAGGTTCCCCCTATGACACTTGCGGCTCTTCAAGCGGTTCATACTGAGAGTCAATGCGATCAGTTTTTGATGAAACTTTGACTTGAGTTTGAGCTTGTTCGAGCCAGTTTATTGAACCGTAATCCGGTTCTGTCTTTGGATATTTGTTTGGGAGATTTATTGCGTGAAGAACATCGGTTATCCACTCAGATTGGGTATGACTTCTGAGAAGGTATTTTTTGAGGTTGTGAATGTAGCATATGCAACACAAGGGAGAGGGAGGAACAAGTTGTAGTGTTTTAGTTGCAAGGAGTTTGGTCATATTGCTCACAATTGTCCTAAGAAAGTTTGTAACTACTACAAGAAAGAAGGCCATATCATCAAATACTATCGAGTGAAGCCTCAAAATCGCCAATCCCAAGCTTTTCAGGCTGCTGTTCAGTCGTCTTCTTCTTCTTTTGAGCCACCCACTGTAAGCTTTAATTCGTCTGTTTTCACACTAGCAATGGTCCAACAGATGATTGTGTCTGCTTTTACGGCCTTAGGCTTGCAAGGTACGACTACTAACTCAACTTCTTGGATTGTTGATTCGGGCGCTTCTAATCGTATGACTGGTAATATGACGGGTCTCCATGGTGTTCATAAGTATAAAGGCACACAAAATATTTAGATTGCTATTGGCAGTACTCTTCCAATTACTGTTGTTGGTAATTTTGGCTCTTCATTTCGTGATGTTTTTGTCTCTCCTGGATTGTCTACCAATTTGTTTTCTATTGGATAATTGGTAGATAATAACTATGATGTTCATTTTTCTCGTGGTGGTTGTCTTGTGCAGGATCGGGTGTTGGGGACGGTGATCACGAAGGGGCCTAATGTGGGACATTTATTTCCTTTACAATTTTCTATTCCGAATGTCGTTTCTCTTGCTTGTACGGCTAGTGCCAATAATAATGAAGTCTGGGATAGGAAATTGGGTCATCCTAATTCTGTTGTCTTGGCTCATCTTATGAAACATGGTTTTTTGGGAAATAAAGATTCCTTTTCTTCTTTTCCTGTATCTTTTGATTGTGCCACTTGTCATCTTGGTAAAAGTAAAACTTTACCTTTTTCTGCGCATGGTAGTCATGCTTCTAATTGCTTTGAGATTGTGCATACTGATGTTTGGGCTGTGAGTCCTGTTATTTCTCATGGCCAGTATCGTTTTTGTGCGACTTTTATTGATGATTATAGTCAATTCACTTGGATATATTTTCTCCGCTCTAAAGTCGACGTGTTTTCTGTCTTTAAAAAATTTGTTGCGTTTGTTGATCCAAAGGTCAGTACTTGTATCAAAACTTTACGCTTCGACTCAGAGGGGGAGTACATGTCTCATTCTTTTCAGACTTTTCTTCAACAAAAGGGGATCATTTTCCAGCGTTCTTGTCCTTATACCCCTCAACAAAATAGAGTTGCCGAGCATAAGAATCGTCATCTCTTAGATGTCGTTCGTACTTTGTTGATTGATTCTTTTGTACCTTCTAAGTTTTGGGTAGAAGCTTTATCTACTGCTGTCTATTTGATCAATCGTTTGCCTATTACCACTCTAAATTATGATTCTCCCTATTTTCAATTATTTGGCAAATCTCTTGAGTATCAATCCTTTCATACTTTTGGGCGTGTTTGTTTTGTTCATCTACTTCCTATTGAGCGTCACAAGCTTATTGCCCAGTCTGTCACACGCCTTTATGGGATATAGTACTACTCAGAAAGGATTTTTTTGTTATGATGCCCATGCAAACAAATTCTGGATCTCCTGGAATGTGATTTTATTAGAAAATCAATATTTCTTTCAGTCTCAGGTTATTTCTGATACTCCTATTACTCTTCTTCCCGCTTTTGATGATGTGTCTTCTTCTATTGAGCGATTTAAACCAAGTGTGGTGTATCATCGATGTCCTCCTCCTTATGCAACGCCCCTTCCAGACACTTATTTGTCATCTGATTCTGCGGTTCCTCGACGCTCCACCCGAGTTATACATCCACCCGGATAGGTATGGTTTTCCTCATACCTCGCTTACTGCCACTCTCGACATTGTTTTTGTTCCTCACTCAGATACTTAGGCAACCAACCAAGCATGTTGGCAGCAGGCCATGCAAGAAGAAATCCAAGCTCTTCAAGATAATCACACTTGGGATCTTGTGACTTGCCCCTCTGGTGTCAAACCTATTGGTTGTAAATGGGTGTACTCAGTCAAGTTTCGGTCTGATGGGTCACTGGACAGATATAAGGCCCGTCTCGTGGCTTTTGGGAACCGGTAGAAGTATAGTATTGATTATGAAGAGACCTTTGCACCTGTTGCCAAAATGACTACTATGCAGACTATCTTGGCACTTGCTGCGTCGCAGGGGTGGTCTCTCCTGCAAATGGATGTGAAAAATGCTTTCTGCATGGGGTTTTGAAGGAAGAAATCTATATGTCTCCACCTCTTGGCATGTTTACTACACCTTCCTCGGAGGTTTGTCGACTACGCTGATCCTTGTATGGACTGAAACAGGCTCCATGTGCATGGTTTGATAAATTTCGCTCTACCCTACTTGTTTTTCATTTTACTTAAGAGTCAGTTTGATTCCTCTCTTTTTCTTCGCAAGACTTCTGGAGGAAATGTTTTGCTTCTGGTATATGTTGATGACGTGGTGATTACTGGCTCTGATACCGAGTTAATTAAGCAATTACCACAGCATCTCAAGGCCTCTTTTCACATGAAAGATCTTGGTCCCCCTTGGCCTTGAGGTGCGGCTTACTCTGACTGGTATGTTGTCACACCAGCACAAATACATGCAGGAAGTGATTTCATTGGCTGGTCTCCAATCGGGTAACTCAGCTTCGTCAGGATGAAGGTAAGCTTCTATCAGATCCATCCTTGTATCGGTAGCTTGTTGGGAGTTTGAACTACTTAATGATTACTCGTCCTGATATTTCTTTTGCTGTGCAGCAAGTCAGTCAATTTATGTAGGCTCCCCGACATCTTCATTTAGCCGATGTCCGCCGCATTATCCGATATCTGAAGGGCACCTCTACATGCAGGTTGTTCTTTCCTAAGGAATCTTCCTTACAGTTGGTGGGATATAGTGATGCTGATTGGGCCGGATGTGCGGATACTCATCACTCTGTTACTGGCTGGTGCATGTTCTTAGGCAATGCACTCATTTCTTGGAAGAGTAAGAAGCAAGACAAGAGTTTCCAGGTCCTCCATTGAGTCTGAGTATCGTGCTATGTCTTCTGCATGCTTTGAGATCACATGGCTTTGTGGGTTATTGGGTAAACTTGGTTTTTCTCAGCTTCATTCCACTCCTCTTCATGCTGATAATACCAGTGCTATTCATATCGCCGCTTATCCTGTCTTCCATGAGTGTACGAAACATATCGAAGTCGATTGCCATTCCATAAGTGAATCTTTTGACAAACAAGTGATTACTCTTCCTCACATTTCCACCAAACTTTAAATTGCAGACATATTCACTAAAGCTCTTTCTCGGCACCGGCATCAGTTCTTGGTTGACAACTTGATGCTTCTTGATCTACCAGCATCTATTTGAGGGGGATGTTACGGAGACAAATTAGGATAATTAGGCTGTAAATAATTTAGTTGAAATATTTTAGTTTATATTTAGATTGTATATAGCAGAAAATTAGGCTATAAATAATGCTGAAAATCTGGCAGCATTTAGGTGCTGAAAGTTAGGCTGTAAATAATGCTAAAAATCTGGCAGCATTTAGGTGCTGAAAATGTGCTGAAAATCAGGAAACAACTATGTAAATCTCTTCTATATATAATGAAAGCAAACCCGATGAAAAGGGGTATTTAGACCAAAATTGACTATGTGAAAGCCCCTTCTATAGGACTCCACCACACTTTCCTACTATTATGCTTAATGCTTATGTGGTGCTGCATACACCCCATTCTCCTACTATTGTCTGTAAAGAGCTGCGCTTGTTAATGTGGGCCTCTATAGGGCCCAGAATTTAACAAATATAATAAGTTAAAAGAAACTGGAAATAAAATCTGAGCAGAGCTGATTGAATTGTTTTTTTTTTTTTTTTTTTAAGATAACAAAAATTTCATTAATGCAAGGAGGAGGAGATAGTTACAGAAAAAAGAGGACAAGACATCCTTTGCAAAAACAAAGGATTTACAGTAATGCTCCTGCTCCCTTCCAATCCCTCTGGATATTGGACTCTGAAATATTCTTATAAACCCCAAAAGAGTGAACCCAATAGGAATCCAAAAACATTGCTTTCTCCCAAATCAAATTTATGGGAGTCTTCTGGTCTCTAAAATCCTGGCATTCCTTTCAAGCCAAAGAGTCCACAATATAGCAAAACAACACAAGTCCAAGACCTTTTCTTTTTCCTCTTCTTTCCAAAGCCCCAGAACTCTACCGATATGAATTCGTAGTCTTTGGAGCCATCCAATCCTCACCACTGCAGGAACACAAAATATTTCACAACACTCTTGCCACCTCACAATGCAAAGATAAATGGCAATTAGTCTCTCTCTTTGCCACGCATCAAACAAGCATCAGGACTGAGAGCTTCATAAGGCTTCCTAATCTGAAGCTAGTCATTTGATCGGTTTTTGGTTTCACTTTAACTGTTGGTACTCTCTTTGGTTTTTGTTCATGAATTTTAGAACTGATAAATTTGGTTGGGTTATTGGATTTGGTCAAAACTGAACCAAATTGAACTGATTTACATCCCTACCAAATGGAGTTTTACATTGTGCTGGATGCTTCCTTAGGACAATCCCTTTACTCTCTTGGGACAATGGCCCCTTTCTTTTGGAACAAGTCTGTCTTTTGTCTTGAAGAAATCTTCCTTTTTATGGACTCCAAGCTTTCATCTCCAGGTATCCTACTCCTACAAAGAGCAGGAAATCCTACCTTGCACCCCAAGCCATTCCTTATGTGTGTTGGTTTGACTGCCTTAGACTGCTTTCCAAAAAGAAACTTAAAAGCAAACTGGAAGTAAGAAAAGATGATTAGAATGATAAAAATGCATGTTCATGCTCTGTTTGGATCAGGGGGTCAGTCTGCCCCTGTTTCGTAGGTTGACCACTCAAATATTCAAGATGTAGTACGTAAGTCTACCACTTGTTTTGAACTGAAACCTTAAACTGCTTGGTTGTAGACAAACAATGTTAAGCCTTGA
Organism: Malania oleifera; assembly: GCF_029873635.1. NCBI lineage: Eukaryota > Viridiplantae > Streptophyta > Magnoliopsida > Santalales > Ximeniaceae > Malania > Malania oleifera. Next base: position 8,712,541 of record NC_080429.1, on the reverse strand, counting down.
CACTCCCTTGGACGTGCGACTCAAATGCATGTAGATAGAAAGAAAAATGATGAATGACACTCATTAGAAAGAACAAGATAATTTAAAACAAATTGACTATAAACATGGGCAACAAAAATAGAACCTAGGACTTCCTTGCAACCTGGCTCCAATACCATCTTAAGCCACCACTTAATTTAAAAGCTTAGGAGACTGCTTGGCATCACTATAAAAAATTATGAAAATAAAAACCAGAAACAAAACTAATAACTAGTAATGGAAACTAAAATTTCAAAAAATGCTAACTTTTTTGGTTACACTCCCAAAACTTCCAAACAAAACCTGATTGGGGAAATGTTCATTTTTGTCCTTGGATCAATTAACAATTAATTATCTTACCATCCTTTGATTGTCATAAATTTATTATTATTGAGTACTAAGTAATTTAATGATACTACTATTATGAAACCTTAATAAATCAAGCATACAAATTGTATATGAAGGTTGAAAAGTGGTGGAAATATTTTTTGATAAATTTTCTTATTTTTGAGCAAGGGATATTTGAATTCTAATATTAATTTTATTTTGAATTGACACGACAGATTTATTTTAATTTTTATTCATTAAAAATTTTGTGCATACAATGATCTACTCCACTAAAACTGAACTTTGGATTTTAAGTTAGGCAATAGGTTGTACAAGAAGTGAAAACCAGCAAATTTCACCTTAACAATGGTAAGCAGGCTTATAAAATGGAGCTGTGCAAAGAGACAAATGCATTGTTGTCGCCTGCCACTGGTTTCTTCCATGTGTTGCCGCCAAAAAATAAAAAACAAAATGCAGCAGGAAACAAAAATGATGCTTACTTGTTAGGTTGTGGACCAATAACGTATATCAAGCTTTGACATTGTAGTTAATCATTTCATGTTGAGTTGTCTTCAGACACTCCACATGTTTCCTTGATAGAATAAACATTAACTTGCCCAAATTTGGGTCATATCTAAGCATGTTTTATGGTAAGTAATACATGGATGATGAAGCCGATTGTATTTTAATAAGAGTGTCTGATTATATGTTATCACCATCTGCTACTTAAACCAAAATGTGATATGTTAGGGAGTCCCTCTAAGGATTGAAGTTGGCCCTCGTGATGTTGCAAGTGGAAGCGTGGTCATCTCGCGGAGAGATGTTCCTGGAAAGCAAGGAAAAGTTTTTGGAATATCTATGGAACCTTCGATTTTGATAGCTTACGTCAAAGACAAGTTGGATGAGATCCAGTCGTCGCTTCTTGGAAGGGCAACCTCATTTCGTGATAGGTGCATACTTCTGCCCTGACATGTTCTATTCTGTTTTGGTTAAGTCGACGCAGTTCTCATGAATTTAAGTGACTTTCTTTGATTCATGTGCCACTGTATGAGCCTCAGGTGAAAATTAACCAAATTTCGTGCAACTTTCATTTTTGTATAGAAGCTGGTTGTGCAAGTACCTGAATGTTTTACAAAAAACAATGAGATTTAAGTGTCTGAGTTCAAAGAGACTCGTAATCGAACGAGAATAATATGGTCTGCAGTTGACAATAAATTATAATTGTATTATTACTTTATCTCCTAGTTGAGCACCTTAGTTAAGTTTTCTCATTTTTCATTATCACAATAGGCGTCACGTTGATTACCCAAATATTGAAAAATGCCAAAAATGAAACTTTTTTGAGCCTTAGGAAATCTCTCCTTCAAATCACTCAATTATTATGTGAAACCTCTACCTACTGTTGCCTATAAACCTAGAACTTCAGATTATTGCTTTATTTTAATCAAGGAGAGACAGGTTATCTGGTTGCATCCTTGAGAGTGTAGTTAAGACCCTAGCTTGCTCCGATAGTTTCATTGGGTTTTTGGTCTAAGGTGCGAGAATTGGAGTCATGTATTTGCAGTTTTAGCATCATATTTATTCATTGCACCCAGAGTTTGCCTCTACACTCAGCAGTGTGTTGAGCGCAGTTCTTTTTTCCCCGGTCTGTTCATTCATTTATCTTCAAATATTTTTTATTTTTTTTTGCTGAAACCAAGGATTTTCTTCCGCAGTAACATCGTGGATGTGAGCTCATATGATGAGCTCAAAGCAGCAATCTCCAAGGGCAAATGGGCAAGGGGCCCTTGGTCAGCTAGGTAGTAGATGTTTCAACCATGCTTTTGGTCATTTACAATATACACCGGTGCATGTGCAAATGCATGTTTTTCTGAGGCTTTGCTTTATTTTTTTGGTTACAGTGACAAAGAAGAGCTTGCAGTAAAAGAAGAAACAGGAGCAACAATTCGATGTTTCCCCTTTGAACAGCCCCAAGGGACAAAACCATGCTTGATGACTGGCAATCCTGCAGCAGAAGTAGCAATTTTCGCAAAATCATACTAGGTGGATCATGTGCCCCTTCAACTTTTTTTAATTTTTTAAACATATTTTTACTTTTTGGTTTTGTAGAATATTTTTAGGCCTTATTGTCTTCATTATCATCTCTGATATGAGAATATGATCTGGGTGCATTCTCTAGTTTATTCTTCTTTTGTAAAGATATTAGCTGAATGTAGAAACAGTTGATGTTCATTGTTCACAGCTCCCTGGAGAAATGGGGAAAGGGGAAGTATTGTGATTTAAGCTACCGAGAGATGTTTTAAATTTTTAATTCGTGAGAGATATTGCGATCCCTTTCCATGTATGTTTTTAAATTGGAGGTTTATTTTTGAGTTAAATTTTTGCATTTCCTGAAAATTTAAAATTTTTGTATATGTTAAAGAGATTAAAAAATGTTTTCTTTTTTTATTTTTTTATTTTAAATCTTTTGCAGTCTTAAATTTAAATAGCGGGGTAAATGGGAACATGGGTTCTTGCTTTAAGGATGCTTGGTCCATAATGGGAAAAAACCTTCGAGAGTGAAGATGAAAAATTAAGGGCATGCCTAGTTGTGGGAAATGTATTATTTTTCCCACATGATTTGTTTGGGACATGAATTTCAGACTTTGGATTTGGATTTGGATTTGAATGGATTTGGATAAAGTATAATATAATTTTATATTAAATTTTATTTAAATTTAATACAATTCTAAATTCAAGGCTCACCAAACATAAGATTATCGTTTTCTAAAGAATTACGAACACGAAAAAAGTCTTTACTTTTGCAATATTTGTAAAAGGAAAAAAAAAACTAGAAAGTTATATCATTATTGGCTTGTAAGACTGAGGTCTTGAATTCGAATCTCTTGCAAAAATGTAAGACAAGGTTGCGTACTATGAACTATTGTAATTTGTCCCTTTTAAAGTTTACATGCGTGGGAGCTCCGTGCATTAGGGTGTATATTTTTTAAAAGTAATTATAAAAATGCCATTTTATTTTTAAATTTCTTACATTTTTCAAGAGAATTGAAAAAAAATCATTTTTTTTTTCAAAAGTTTGATTTTTATGTAATTTAGAAAAATTGTGAACCAAGTTGTCTTTTTGTAATTATTTGAAAATTTAAAAAAATAAAAAAAAAATATATTTTTCATAACTAAACAAGTTTTTTAATACTATTTAGAAAATTTCAAATAAAAAATTTAAATTATTGACCGTAACTAAATAGATCCTACCCTTAATTTTTTCATAGAAAACCCTACTTTGAAGCTCAACATTCAAATAATAATAATAATAATAATAATAATAATAATTAGAAGGAGAGAGGACATCCGATAATTAAATATTAAAAACTTTTACCTTCATATTATAGTACTGTACATCGCAGTGTTTAGTAGGTGAAATAAAATAAAAATCATACCTCCAATTTAAAAAAATTATAAAGATAATTTTTTTAATCCTTTTCTTTCATGCCAAACAGAGTGCAAAAGAAAAATGGGGTATTTTAAAAAAAAAAAAAAAATTTCAAAAAACAGCAGACCTGAATGTGGTGGTAAATGAAAATAAAAACTTTAGCGGGGGCATGGAATAAATTTCGTGAAATACAGGTGCAAGAAGCAGCAAAACCCAAGGTGAGAAGGGGCCACCAGTGAGAAAACCTCGAGTTCCTCGCGCTCCGAACAGCTTCGTCCGGTTCGGAACCGCAGGTGGCAGATCTCGGAAATCGGAATAAAGCGAGACCCTGGGAAAGATGACGGATTGGCTGATCTCGACCGTACGATAAAAGGACTTTTTGACTTTCCCTCGTGGTTCCCATTCGGGTTGGGTGAATACCAACCGTAGAATTTAAGCAATCAGCGACGTGTGGACCGCATTAAAAAAATTAAATATGTAAATTTACTTGTGGTTTTAGAATGGCATCAAACTCCTTCCTTGCAAGGAAGTATTGATTAGGTCATTTTCTTTATTTAATTTATTTTTCCCACCATTGTTTTGTGCACTCAGCACCATGGTTAGGTTCGTTTTTCCATAAGTGAAAAATTAAGGTCAATGAGTTGCATAAAAAGAAGACTTAATATTTGCTAAAATCATTTTTAATGGTATTAGTTTTATGTTTTCGTATATTGCGTTGATTTTTTTTTTCTATTGGATTACATAATTAAATGTTTTGATATAATTTAGGATCATTTTTATTAATAGAGAAAATAAGATGATATTTTTTTAAAAAAAAATCTTGTATTTTTGTGATGAAATTACTTGTTGGATTTATAATAGTAAGAATTAAAAAAAAAAAATAGATTATGAATTGATTAGGGATTAATGAAATGAATAACACTTTAATAAGAATATTTGTTGATTTATGGTCTCAAGTCTAAAAAAATGAATTAAAAAAAAAACCAGACCTAGAAAAAAAAGACTATTAGTCATATATTAGAACTTTTAAACCTAGGTTTTGAGAAACAAGTTCGCTAAAATTTGAAATATTCTTGTGAGAAGTCTTAAGCTCAAATTTTTTTTAGGTCAATCGAAAATCTAGAACGTTTTTGAACTACACAATAGACTGCTGTCACTTTTTTCTATTCATAAGATTCAAATTTGAGACCTTTAATATGTAAATTTCTAATCTTTAATGATTAAGATGTTCCTCACAAGTATGAATTTTGAACCTTAGATTTGAATTTGTATAGATTTGAATAAAATATAATATAAAATCGTATATAATTTCTTCTAAATTAATACATATTTAAATTTAAAACTCGAAATTCATACTTTTAAATACTAACTTAAAGAAGAGATTAATAATAAGTGTAACATGAAATCGTAAAACTTGAGAGTTGAAATTACGGAAGAGGTACAAATTATATCTAAAGTCTTTTTGCTCCAATACATAAAAAAGGTTTTCCCATTATATATGTGTGCGTTTGTGTTGTTGGTGCATTGATCAAGGTCAAGACTTGGAGGCTTGGAGCAAAATGAAGCCCGATAAGATTTTTTGACTTAGTTCAATGTCAGTTTATACTCTAATCCCATGTTTGGAGAGGTCCGGAACTTAGATTTGTATTAAATTTGTATAAAATGTAACACAAAATTATGTTGAAATTTGCCAAAATTCACCAAAATTCAAATTTAACCTCTAAAATTCATGTTTTCAAATGCAGCTTAATATATTTTTAAAGTCCTTGAAAATAGAACTTGACATTTTTAGTTAATTAATTTGAACCTTACAAAATCAATTTGAAAGGGACAAATCTAAAAATTTATATAATTTTCATAAATATTTTTTTAAAAATATATTTTTAAGTTGCCCCATGAAAAAATAAGACATGGAAAAAGGGTGTTGTGCCTTTTTTTTTTTTGTTGGATTGGAGGTTGGTGACGAACCTAAACTACATAATAGCAGGTAACACATTTTTTATCTCATACCCTTTCCCACCCCTCATAAGTAGGACTCGAAGATGAAACTTTTAACATAAGAGTACAAAATTTTAACCAATATCTCTAAAGAAATGCGGGTCTTACATAAGCCCATATCTCTTTTTCTCAAAGGAAATTATTAGCTCAAGTTTTATCCTATTTTTGTATTACAAATCACATTATTCGATATGGGAGTGAGCCTTCGGTCAGTTCGATTAAGTCGGTTAAATAGCCAAATTAACCGAAAATATCGATTAAAAAATTTCATTAACCGAATTGACTGAAATTCCATATTTAATCAAATTCAAAATCGATCAAACCAAATTTCGGTTAAATTGATTAATCGATTTAATATTTTAGTATATATAAAATATATATTTTTAATATACATAAAATATAAATAATATATATAATATAAGAAAAATAATATAAAATTTTGGTATATATATAATATATAAAAAAATTTAATATATAATGATATAATCTAAATATATCAAGGTCAAATGAGCTCATCTGCCATAAAGGAGTATTAAAGCACAACAACAATAAGGGTCATCATCGCTCAACGACAGTTGCTCAGCTAGAGCAATTGGCGTCATGTGACGCCTCGACTTTTTATACCATTTTTTTTTTTCATATAACAACATATATATCACATATTAGTCACATCAACCACTGATACCATAATACATAACCCAACTCAAAAGTGGGTACCGGGTATACAATCATACTCAAATACATAATCTTAACAGCGGAAGTCATTTCATATATATATATATATACATACATACCACAACGAATACACATACTAGAGTATCAACCATCCATATATACAAGTCAACCACAGAATTCTAGGGGAATCAAACCTCTCTAGCACAAAATACTCACCCTGACTACTCAGGTTATCGACTCCCCTCTATCTCGAAGCTCTATCACCAGGTCTATCTCGGTTACCTGAAATATTTAAATGATTGGGTGAGACACATCTTAGTAAGGCAGAATAAATTATCTACAGTGTGGGCCAGTATATGATTCATTATATCATAACATATATTCATTTCAGTAAAAATATCTTCTGCGAAAACATACCATTTCCACAATCATAATCATATAGATATATAACACAAACTTTCATAAGCTTTTACTTTTATTTCCAAAACCATACACACGCAACCCATAATTTACCTGCGAGGTTCCCGAGAATAGGGAAGCTTACCCGCCCATACAAGTAGCTTCCCTCTGCCCTGATATCGTTTGCATCCTAACCCGATTAACTCGGGTTCAGCTACAACTGATACTTATCAGAGCATTCACCTTACTCAATAAGCCCTTAGGCGGTGTGTTCTACTTCGCTTTAATTATTTATATTATTAACTCACGCTATTTCATTTCTCATTTCCATTCTCATTTCATTTCCATTTCCATTTCTATTTCCATATCTAGCTCATGAGTGTCCCCAATTACCGATACATCCGTGTTTGTACTCATAATTGCCTTGAGGATATCTCTCCATGAGGATATCTCTCCACGTAATGCTTCCCCCATGAATAGGGTTGTGCGGCCCAAAGGCTGGACCTAACCGCGATTAGCCGACCTGGTTAGGTCAAATATCATATCATATATCTCGTGTCTGTAATACAACTGACCGACCAATAGCCCTGATCCAGACTCAGGGGGTACAACAACTCTACTATACAGCTTAGTCTACTGTCACGCCACACGTTCCACGAGTCTGTGTGGTTGCACTAACACCACTGGTACCGTGCTCAATATCACAACCCATCATTAGAGTTTTTATATCCATCCATCAGGGTTATCAGTACCATATACCAGCAATCATTATACAATATTAGCATTTCATCAATCACATTTCTGTATTCCTGTTTCGGAATTCCACATTTCAATTCTCACAAATCAATATTTATATTGGAGAATTAACGTTCCAATATTCACATTTCTCATATTCATATTTCTCATATTCACATTTCAATATCTGTATTGTAATATTCACATTACAATACTCACATTTTCATATTCTTAATTTCATATTATCATATTAGTATTCACATATCATTATTCTCATTGCAATATTATTATTGCAATGTTCACATTTTCAGTATTCACAACTCATTTTATCATTTCAATGGTATTTCATCAGTTCAATACTCATTCATCTCATAAATACATATACACATCTCATTTCACGTAATTCACATTTCTCAATAAAACATTTTCATATCTCGTAAGAAATACATTTTTCAATACATTCCACTTTCATCATTTTTCCCCATTTCAAATTTCATATCTCCATTCACATTTCATAATCTATATTCTCAGGGTAAATCATTTAACCCAGTTTTAAATATATCTCAATATAAATCATATGTCACACAAATTTCATCTGATATTTATATCATAAATAAATTACAGGTAAAATATTATAAATCCATTTCTCATATTTCTCAACCCATAATTTTCAGAAATAGATTGTTATAGTGTCTTCCCCTTACCTGACTTACTGAGAGGTCCACTAACACCCTAAAGCTAACGCTCCTCGGCGTTCACAATTCAAAAGCATAAAAGTCACATTTTTACCAAATCAGTCAACTCATTTCCCACAACAATTTTTGTATAGTGCTTCTTAGATTTCAAATACTTCAAACAACCCATCAAACCCTTAAATCTCTTACTTACCCTGATTTTGGGATAATACCCAAGAACTCCAAATTGAAAATTTACTTGGCCTATGTTGTAGAGAATCTTCCCAGGAACCTTGTGGCGGTTCCTGATCGTCAATCCGGGCTTTAACGAAGTCAGAAACGAAGAGAGAAGGAGAGGGAACCGTGGATCTAGAGAGAGAGAGAGAGAGAGAAAATGCACACTGAAATAAGGGTTTCCAATATTTATAACTCGGCATTCGTCGGCAAATTCAAGTGGTTCGAGGATGAACCTATGAAGGAACTTCGCCAACGAGGAGGCTATTTCGTCGATGAACCTGAAATTCCCTAAACTCTCTCGGTAATCTCTCGTCGACGAGACACGTGTACCTCATTGTCGAAATCTATGAGACAATCGTCAACGAAGACTCTGGGTTCATCGACGAAGCCCTAATTTCTCCTTTTTAAAATTTCCTTCCCCTTACTCTATCCTTTATTATTATCATTATCCATGAATAAATTTTCCAGGTCTCTACATTTTCTCCTTATAAAATTTCGTCGTCGAAATTTGTCATTTCTCACATTTCCACTCTTCAAGAAAAACTCCACCATTTTATTAATCACCCTCACTTATGGCAGAGGAATACCGTGGTTACATAGGGTATCTGGGAGATTACAACCATTGAAAGCAAATTCTTCCCAAAACCATTAAAACCAAAATACTACCTATACTATACAAATTCAATTTCATAACTTATTCTTGGTTCCCACTGAACAGTTGTGGGTATCTCTGGCGCATCTGCTCCTCTAATTCCCAAGAAGCTTCCTCTACTGCATGGTTGCACCACAAAAATTTTACCAGTGATATTTTTTTCGTACGTAGTTCCTGCTCTTTCCAATCCAAAATCTGCACTGGCGCTTCTTCATAAGAGAAAGCATCACTGAGCTCCAGTGCCTCATATCTGATCACATGGTAGGGATTTGAGACGTATTTTCTCAACATAAAAACATGAAATACGTTGTGAATTCTAAACAAAACTGGTGGTAAAGCTAACCTGTAGGCAATTAGACCCACTCTTTCAAGAATCTAGAATGGTCCAGTATACCTAGGGTTCATTTTACCCTTCCTCTCAAATCTCATAACTCCTTTAAACAGTGCCACCCTAAAAAATACGTGATCTCCAACGTCAAACTCTAACCCACGTTGGTGAGTATCTACATAACTCTTCTACCGACTTTGCACTATTCTGATCCTGTCCTTGATGAGTCTGACTTTATCCTGAGTTTGCTGTATCTGCTCTGGCCCCAATATCTGTTTCTCCCCAATCTCATCCTAGTACAATGGGGATCAACATTTCCTACTATACAATGCCTCAAATGGTGTCATCCAAATGCTGGTCTGATAGTTGTTATTATACGCAAACTCGACTAGTGGTATAAACCGTAACCAACTACCTCCAAAGTCCAACACAGATGCATGTAGCATATCATCCAATATCTATATCGTTCTCTTTGTCTACCCATCTGACTGAGGATGAAATGTTGTACTGAACAACAACTGAGAACCCATGGCCCCTTATAAACTCCTCCATAAACGAGATGTGAACCGTGGGTCTCAATCTGAAACTATGGACATTGGCATGCCATGCATTCTCACTATCTCCTAAATGTATAACTCTGCTAGTTGGTTTAAGGATTCAGAAAATGGGCAGTCTTCGTAATTCGATGCACAACTACTCAAGTGACGTCCTATCTATGTAACATCGGCAATAACCCAGTAACAAAATCCATCGTTATATGCTTCCACTTCCACTTAAGAATATACAGCGGTTGCAATGACCCCGCCGGTCTTTGATGCTCAGCTTTTACCTACTGACATGTCAAATACTGTGCTACAAATTTAGCAATATCTCTTTTCATTTCGCTCCACCAAAAATATTCCCGAAGATCCCTATACATTTTAGTACTACCCGGATGTACCGTATACAAGGATCGGTGCGCTTCCTTTAGAATCACTTTCTTAATTTCAGTATCGGCAGGTATACATAACTTGGTACGGAACCTCAAGGCCCTATCATCTGGGATACTGAAATTCTCCTCCAGACCATCCTATACTTTCCCTATAAGCTCTACTAACTCTACATCACTCATCTATGCTGCTTTAATTCTTTCCTATAGAGTCGATTGCAACACCAGATTGGTAATAAATGTTTGATGATCACCCTCTATGAGTTCTATCCCCAGTCTCTCCAAATCCATTTGAACTGGATGCTATATTGCCACTACAGATATCGATGCACCCAGTGATTTTTGGCTCAAGGCATCAACCGCCACATTAGCCTTTCTCAGGTGGTAATTGATGGTGTAGTCATAATCTTTTATCAGTTCCAACCACCTCCTCTACCTCATATTCAATTCTTTCTGCGTGAAAAAGTATTTTAGGCTTTTGTGATCAATAAAAATTTCACACCTACCCCAATAGAGATAATGTCTCCAAATCTTTAGTGTGTATACCACTACTGCTAACTCCAAATCATAGGTAGGGTAATTCTTCTCATATTCTTTTAACTGTCATGAGGCATATGCTATAACTCTCCCCTACTGCATCAGAACACAACTGAGCTCTTTATGCGATGCATCATTGTAAATCACCAAATCCTTTTCACCTAAAGGAATCGTCAACACCGGTGCAGTGATGAGCCGCTGTTTCAACTCTTGAAAACTCTTCTTATATTCATCAGACCACTGAAATTTCACCCCTTTCCTGGTCAATCTAGTCAACGGACCCGACAATTTAGAAAAACCATCAACAAACATGCGGTAGTATCCAGCCAATCTTAGGAAACTTCTGATTTCTTGCACATTCTTTGGTCATACCCAGTCTAGTACTGCCTCAATTATACTCGGGTCTACTGAGATACCACCCTTGCAGATCACATGTCCAGGGAAGGTAACCTGCTCTAGCTAGAACTTGCACTTCTTAAATTTTGCAAACAATTTCTTTTCCCTCAGTACCTGAAGTACTATCCTCAAATGTTCCTTATGCTCCTCTAGGCTCTTTAAATACACCAGTATATCATTGATAAACACTACCAAAAACTGATCTAAATACTGGTGGAATACGCGGTTCATCAAGTCCATAAACACTACAGGAGCATTTGTTAGTCCATACGGTATAACCAAGAATTCATAATGGCCATAGCGAGTCCTGAATGCCGTCTTTGAAATATCCTCTGCTCTGACCTTTACCTGATGATACCCAAACCGTAAATCTATCTTCGAGAAAACCTGTGTCCCATGTAGCTGATCAAACAAATTGTCGAAGCGGGGAAGCAGGTATTTATTCTTGATAGTCATTTTGTTAATTTCTCGATAGTTGGTACAAGGTGACCCAAAAGATGGGTACAATTCATTAGACCTACGAGAGGAGTTGGTCAGAACAAAGTCCCACTAGATTAGCTGCTTGGCACAATTCCTCAAGAAGAGCTGGTTGGAACAATGTTCCACCAGGGGAGCTGCTCAACACAATTTCTTAAGAAGAGCTGGTCAAAACAAAGTTCCACAAGAAGAGCTGCTCGGCACAATTCCTCGAGAAGAGCTGGTCGGAACAAAGTTCCACCATAGGAGCTACTTGACTCAAACGCCTACGAGAAAAGCTAGTCGGAAAAAAGTTCCACCTAGGGAGCTGCTCGGCACAATTCCTCAAGAAGATTTGGTCGAAACAAAGTCCCACTAGAGGAGCTGCTTGGCACAATTCCTCGAGAAGAGCTAGTTGGAACAAAGTTTCATAAGAAGAGCTGCTCGACAGAAATTCCTGTAACGCCTCGAACCCTTAAACCCGGGTTCGGGTATAACGCATTATACCTGATAAAATCCCTGATAGTCTATAATTCGTAATATATGCAGTGGAAAACGTAAACATAATCTCCATATAATAAAATACCAGAGTTTACTAATTTTAACTATAATCCATAATAGATCATCCATCACCTGCATTTCCATAAATCTACATAACTCCCAAAATATTTTAATATTTTCACAATCATTCCCTACTCAACAGCCTTAAAACATAAAGATATAACACATAAATATTTACATTCCCCAAAATTAACTTAGAAATATTCCATTTTCTTTTTCTATTTCCCAATAATGCTATAAAAACCTTGAGCTCTCAAAGCTCGATCCCGAGGAAATCCTGAAAAAGATAAATTCATATTCGGGTGAGACACATCTTAGTAAAGGAAGAAACCATATATTAAAACAGTGTGTGGCCAACATGAATCTATATAACAACAAAATATTTAACATTTGAAAATCATTAACATAATTCTAAAATCATTCTCTCAGCCTACTAAATCATATGCAAAAGATTTAACCCACGAGATTACCCAAGAATAGGGGTGATTACCTGCCCATACAAGTAGCACCCCTCTACCCTGATACTTAGGTAACCCTATGGTCACAACTAAAGCATACCAGAGCACTCACCTTACTCAGTAAGTCCTCAAGCGTTAGATTGATCTCGCACTCACACAGTTCAACAATAGCTTACCAGTAAAGGCCCTAAGGATAGAAAAATCCACCCGCCCATACAAGTAGGTTCTCTCTGCCCTAGTACGTTTTGCAGCTACTGCCACCTCTAAAGCCACTAGTGCACTTGCCTTTCTCAGCAAGCCCTCAGGCGAAAGTTTGCCTTGCCCAATCGTAACATGTTCTGTATACATAGATACTTCTAATATCATAATACATTATTCCTTTCTGTCATTATTCATTCATACACATATGTTCATATTCATAGCTTAAACATTGCATTACATTTCACTTTACGTAATTCTTCATATACATCATTTACATTTGTCATTTCATACCATGTCATCTCATTGTCATTTCATAGCATTTCCATTTCTTTCCTTCGCACTACAGCTGGTCTTTAGCCATCATCAGTTAGTCTACAATTCCTTTTTAGTTGTCATACTACAACTCCTTTTAACTGTCATCAGTTAGTCTACGTAGAAACGTCTAGATCTGCTAACATGGCTGTCTTTCAGTTGTCTTACATTTACATGGTTGCATTTAGCATACACAAGCAACATAGTCCATTTCATATTTTATTCTTAATGCCTTACTTACTTAGCTTGTATCTCATATATTTAATATATATTTGCACAGAACCTCATGCCACACAATTTAGCAGTAAAATTCATACATATTCCTGTAAAATAGGCCAACCCACATTTAGCATTTACTACTGAAAATACAATTTTCATTTCTTGCATAATTATCCAGAAAATTCCTTCCACTTTCTTCAGTTTATTTCCACAAATACATAACTAAATAAGTGGTCCTAGGCTCAGTAATCATAGTTTTACATGATTGACATTTTAGTAATTCACACCAAAACATACATGTAGACACCCTATTTTTGCCCTAACCAAATAAAACACGGGGTCCCCTCTTATTTTATTATTTTCATTATTATTATTATTATTATTTTCCTATATTATTAGTACTTTACTATTATTTTACTAGCACTTGTATTATCTTCATTTTTATTTTACTTTACTATAACTATTTTTATTTTTCATTCATTTTATTGTTTGTGATATATTATTATTATTATTATTATTATTATTATTATTATTATTATTATTTTATTTTCCTATATTATTATAAGTAATTTATTATTATCACTATTATTGATTTATTATTGTTATTATTTTATATTTATTATTTTTATTTTTACTATAATTATTTATTACTATTTACTATTTAGTAGTATTATTATTATTATTACCTTATTGATATTTATATTATTATGATTATTATTATTATTATTATTTCCTTTTTTATTATTACCATAAGAATAAAATCATAAAAAAAAAAGAAGAAAAATAAAAATCACAAAAGGAAAGTTTCTTAGTTTTATAATTTTTTTTTTTTTTTTATAAAAGAGGGGGGCACCGCACGGCAAAGGAGGAGGGAGGCCAAAAAGAAAAAACCCTAACTCTCATCTCTCCCTCACGCATCTCACTCGCTGCAACAGCAGCGGCCTCACACCGGGGGGCAGAAACAAAAAAAAAAAACCTCTCTTTGTTCTTCAGCCTCACCGCTGCACCCAGCAGCTCTCCGGCAACCCTAGCCTCCCCCATCTCCTTCTCCCCTCTGCTCTCTGTTTCTCCCACACCACCAGGCCTGATCGCCCTTTGCATCCATCAATCTTCTCCACTCTGTCGAGCACCACCCTCCCCGCAGCAGTGCACCAGCGATCCCAGTAGCCCTCTGCAACCAGCTTCTCCGGCCACCCTCTGTGGCAGTCCTCCTCCAGCCGTTCCAGCCAGCCGAGCTCCTCTGCCTCTCCACGAACCAGCAGCAGAACCACAGCACCCGCAGCCAAGCTCCACAGACCACCATCATCTCCGACGAACCAGCGACCTCAATCTCGAATCCCTCTCTCCGTTCTCGCCTGTAACTCCGGCAAGACCCCCAGTAGGAGCAACCACCCAGCAGCCCACTCACTCCAGCCACCGTCGCCGTCGCTCGCTCCCGTCGCCGTCGACGTCTCCCGGTGGTACCCCCGTGGATCTCAGGCCATCAGTTCCTCACGGTTGTAGTCACAGTGCTCTCCAAGGTGAAATTTTCATGTGATTATCAGGGGAGTAGCTATATTATTATTATGTATATAGATTTACATTCTATATTATTTCTGCTGTCATATACATATTGCGGGGTTATTATATTATGCTCGTTAGTTTTTGTTTTGTTAATTTTGTGTATATATTTTATCATTGTTTATGGGGCTATTATTATCATATGGTATTATCATTTAACATGTATAGTTTTTATTTATTATTATTATTATTATTATTGTTGTTGTATAACATGTCGTATATATTTTAATATCTAACATATATGGGTTTTCTTTCGCTTTTGTTATTGTTGTTATATTTAATATATGCATACTCATATTAGTATTTTAACACATTTAGTATCAGTATTTTAGAACTTTTACATATTCACATACAAGGGTATCGATTATTAGGTCGAGTTTGACATTTTGGTATATATTAGGTAAGTTACTATTATGTTTAGTGTGATAATGCATAGAATATTCGCATGGTAAGGGTTATATTGATGGGGCATATAATTTAATGTTTAATATGTATTTTTAGGGTGTGTTCGTTGTTCGTTGTATTTATTGAGGTAAGGTTTATATTATAAGATTTTATCATGATGGCATTTATATTGTAAAATTTGTATTGTCTTAATATGTATTCTTAGGGTTTGGATTGACATCTTGTTGTGGTTCTTATGTGTAAGATATTTTATTCATACTTATATTGTGTGTTAACTTTATATTATATCATTAGTATTTTATAATTTTGGTCATGTTGGAATTTTTAGTAAATTAGTTGCACTATATGTGGTATTTTAGAACTATAGTTGTATTGTTTTTAATATTCTAGAATGTTAGTAATATTAGGTATTTAATAACTTAGGATTTATAAGTAACATCGTGCATATAATTTAGTATTTTAGGTAATTTTTAATATAGCATCTTGAGTAATACTATATATTTATTATTATTATGATACTTTTAGTATGTTAATTATTATGGTAAGTTTAATATTTTAGGTAATATTTTTGGTGTTTTGGTATCATGCTATTATATGGTATGTTTAGTATATATAGTATTATAGTAATTTATTACGTAGCATATTATTTGTGGATATTTATTATTGTTATCATCGTGTTTATGTTTATTATGGTATGTTTAAGTATTTTTGTTTATAACGCACATGTAGTATTTTAATAATATGATATGCTCATTATCTTAGTCTATATTATATGTTTATATTCTACTATTATTGGTATGTTAGATATTTTAACTTCTATTATATATGTTGATTAGTACATATTATGGTATCCTAATACTCTAGTTTATTGTTATTTTATTCATTTATCTATTTATTTATTATGTTTAAATTATTATATCTATTATCCAAAACCTCCCAAACTAGCATTTTCATATTTAGGAAAACCCATAAAATTTCTAAAATTTGGGAGCGTATTTTATAAAGTATTTTTGATTTTTAATCCCTATGATTTTATTGCGAGGGTATGAGCCTTCGGGCATCACGTACCCTAGGCTCTGAGGGAATATATATGTATATATTATCTTTATTTATTTATTATTTTATTTATTTATTTATTTTATTTATAAATTCATAAAAAGGAGTAATTTAAAGAATTATTAGATTAACTTAGGGATAATTTCAAATTAATTAGGTACCGTTCGTAAGAACGGGCGCGTAGGGGGTGCTCGTACCTTCCCCTCGCGTAACCGAACTCCCGACCCCAACTCTGGTAATGTAGACCGATTCTACCCCTAACGGGGTAGTAATCATGTGTTCTAATCGCACTAAAGGTTAGTGGCGACTCCGACCTTTTCCATGATTTTCCTTGAAAAAATAATCATTTAAATTTTGCCACCCGGGGCACACGCGCCCCCGGGACGTCTCGACAATACATATAATATAACAAAAATTATTATCTTTAATTTTATAAAATTTGATTTAATATATAATTTCTCCTTACCTGGTTTCTTGAACTACGCCAACAGGGATCTCGAAAAATACCTACGGCGCTCACTTGGACCCTGAATCAAAAATCCTAATTCCATTAAATTAACCTTAAAAATATTATTTTAATTCTTCCTAAGTCTCTAAATACCAAATAAATAATTCTACCCTTAAATATAGTTAAATTACCAAATTTTCTAAATCCCACTTTCGCTTTAAAGTGGGGCATAGAAAACCCCAATTGAAAATTGACTTATGTCAAAATGACGACGATCACGACTAGGATCTTGTGGTCGTGCCTGATCGTCGATTTAACAGCATATTTAATGAAAAATTGAGAAATTAGGAGAAATTTGCCTTACCCCAAGAATGGTGCCTATGCTATTCCCATAACAAATTCGCTCTAGTAGAAATGTCGATGGCAGAGTTAGAAATCCAACGGCACCTTCCGTTTCCTGATTGGTCGAATATTCGTCGAGAAATGAGGGGAGAGAGAGAGGCGGGGACGAAGAGGCGATGGAGAAGGAGACAGAGAGCTGAGCGGATCTGTTTCTCCTAGAAGCTTCAAGCTTCTTTCTTTTTTTCTTTTAGTTACTTTACATATAACATAATAATATTATATTTTATATATATATATATATATATATATATATATATATATATATATATATATATATAGACACACACACATATATACTTTAACCATTATATATATTTGTATATCATCTTATTTATATAATACATCAGATTTAATAATACTTAATTAATTCATAATAATTTATCTTTAAAATTTCTATTATTTTTTATTTAATTAATTTAATAATATTTAATTAATAAATTTAATTAATTAATAATTACTCTTAACTTTTTTTTAATTAAAATTTTTTTTTTTTCGGGTTATTACAACGCCTACGAGAAGAGCTAGTCAAAACAAAGTCCCACTTGAGGAGCTACTCGGCACAATTCCTCGAGAAGAGCTGGTTGGAACAAAGTTCCACCAGAGGAACTGCTCAGCACAATTCCTTGAGAAGAGCTGGTCGGAGCAAAGTTCCACCAAGGGAGCTGCACGGCACAATTCCTTGAGAAGAGCTTGTCGAAACAAAGTTCCACAAGAAGAGCTGCTAGGCACAAATGCCTACAAGAAGAGTTGGCCAGAACAAAGTTACACCAGAGGAATTGCTCAGCACAATTCCTCGAGAAGAGCTAGTTGGAACAAAGTTCCACCAGAGGAACTGCTCATCACAATTCCTCGTGAAGAGCTGGTCGGAACAAAGTCCCACCAGAGGACCTGCTCGGCACAATTCCTTGAGAAGAGCTGGTCGAAACAAAGTTCGCAGAAAGAGCTGATCAACATAATTCCACGGGAAGAGCTGGTTGGAACAAAGTTGCACAAGAAGAGCTTCTTAGCACAAACAACCTACGGGAAGAGCTAGTTGAGACAAAGTTCCACAAGAGGGACTACTCAGCACGAATGCCTACGAGAGGAGCTGGTCGGAACAAAGTTCCACTAGAGGAGCTTCTTGGCAAAATTCCTCGGGAAGAGCTGGTCAGAACAAAGCTTCACAAGAGGAGCTGTTCGACACAAACACCTACGAGAGGAGCTGTTGGAACAAAGTTCCACCAGAGGAGCTGCTCGGCATGATTGGCTTGGTGAAGCCATACGAGCCTCAACATCGGCTTGGATCAGCCAACCTATTTCAAACCTAGCCCGGCAAATCTAGATACGCCTTAATATGGGCTCGGATCAGTCAACCTTTCAAACTCTACTCAGCAAAGCCATACGAGCCTTAACATCGGCTCGGATCAGTTGACCTCCTTCAAACCCAGCTCGGTAAAGCCAAATAAGCCTTAATATCGGCTCAGATCAACCGACATCCTTCGAACTCAACTCGGCAAATATATATATATATAGGGAGAGATAGGACAACTTTCGAACATTTAAGAACAAGTTCTGAAAATTCGAAACTAAGGGGGGGACAACTGATATACCCTAAATATATCAAGGTCAAAGGAGCTCATTCGCCATAAAAGAGCATTAAGACACAACAATAATAGGGGCCATCATCGCTCAACGACAATTGCTCAGCCAGAGCAATTAACATCAACTCCATAAAGACCAGAGTGATTCATGCCTGCACCATAATTTGCCAATAAATGGCATTACACCCTCGGGTCAACTCCCGCCACTATAAATAGGGACTTAGAGAAGAGGCTAAGGTATTTCATTCTTAACCCATATTTACTATTGCTTGCAACATCTCTAGAGCAATCCCTTACTTAGGCATCAGAGTAATCCCCCGGAGTACACCCCGGGTCTTCTAAGCCTTGCCTATTTTTCTATCCTTTTTAGAAGATCGAGATCAGAAGGTCCACCGGAGGTACTTCAACTTTTTATCTAGCAACATATAATATGTATAATTATTTATTATTAATTTATACTATTCGGTTAATTCGGTTAACTTTATTAACCAAACCCAAAAATCAAACTGAAAACTGAAAATCAAAATTCAATGAAAATGAAAATCGAACCGAACCGAATAAATTTTTAACAAAACCGAACCAATCGAATTTATTCAGTTAATTCAGTTTTAACGGAATTACGCTCACCCCTAATTAGATTGCAATCGAGTGGCATAGGGTTGGCAATGAATCTGAACTACATGATAGCAGGTAACACATTTTTTATCCCATATCTCTTCCTACCCCTCATAAGTAAGACTATGAAGATAAAACTTTAAACATTCAAGTACAAAATTTTAACCAATATCTCTAAAGAGATGTGGGCCTTAAATAAGCTAATTTGTCTTTTTCTTAAAGGAAATTATTAGTTCAAGTTTTATCACAATTTTTTTTATTACAAATCACATTATTAGAATGCAATCAAGTGAGAAGGGGTTGACAACGAACTGAACTACATAATAGTAGATAATGCATTTTTTTTCTATTCTATATCCTTTCTTACACCTTGTTAGACCTAGTGGCTAAGGGCTTTCATTCCAGTCTTTTTTTTATGACAACAACCCATTAGCAGTTCTTTAAGATTACTAACAGTTTTCCTTTAGTCCAGTCCGGATGCACAGGACAAATCCAAAGTAAGCATAAGAGTTAAACAAGTCTCAAACCAGCAAAGAGCAAATGACCATCAACATAGTCCAACATATGACATACCCGGAACTTAGCCACTCAACCAAAGCGTTTATGGATCCTGCATAGCAAGCACAAGCTCTGGGTTGTGAGTGTGAGTAAGGGAGATTGATATTGTAATCCCTTGTGTATGGTGCGGTGCAAAAGTAGCGAGCAAGAGATGGGCAAATTACATATGCACTTAGTTCACGGTAGACTAGAACACAAGCACTAGTCTCACATATACATAACAAGTCAAGTAAACTGCACAAGATGTCTATAACCCTCAAACATATTTTATTAAACCCAAGACATCTTAAAATATATTAAAGATCATTTCTAAAACAAAGATGAAAACCTTTTACTTCAACATAAACCAAAGTTTGAACGAATTTAGAAGGAAAAGTAAAGGGTTTGTCGATGAATACATGGGATTCGTTGACGAGAACAACACATCACCTCATTGATGTACACATGGTACTCATCGACGAGAATATATTGAGATCACCCAAAAAGTTCAGAGCACCTTCGTCAACGAATACAGGAGATTCGACGACAAAGTCTGTGCAAAGGTTCGTCGACGTACATAGGGTACTCGTCGACGAGAATATACCAAGACCACCTAAAAGTTAAGAGCACCTTTGTCGGCGAATACAGGGGATTCGGCAACGAAGTCTGTGCAATGGTTTGTTGACGTACATAGGGTACTCGTAGACAAAAAAAAACCAAGACCTATATAAATTCAGAACCAATGGTTCATCGATGAACATAGGGCTTCGTTGAAGAAGGGACTCATAAGACTCATCAACGAAGTCGTGACCTCGTCGACGAACGTCGGGTTGTAGACAGTATTAAATGAGCCAAAACGGCTAGTTTTCAATTTGTCTCATATCAAGAAATGCCCAACGGATCTCTAGCGCTTGGCTCGTCCTTTTGGCCTTTAAAATAGGTCTTATGTATTTATTTCAAACTAGTTAAGCATATTAGTTGTTGAGAACAATTATTGTGCATTCATACTAGGGTTTCACTTTGTGCCATCTTGCCCTCTTGCTCTTGTTTTTTTTTACTCTCCATTGACAAAGAGGGAATAGTGTGAGGTTTGTATTGGGATATTCAGCTCAAAGAGGAGCATTTTACATTGTATCTACTTGTTTTCAAATTCTTTGTATTGGAAGACTATTTGTGAGCCATTATAAGGTGACTCTAGGTGAGCACCATTGTAAGAGCTCGTTGTGAGCAGCTAGTTGTATAGGCTTCTCCATCGGGAAAGAGGATCACATAGTGGATTTGAGGAATCCTTGAGTTGGTCTCAAGGTGTGGACGTAGGCTTGGTGCCGAACCACATTAACATCGTTGCGTTAAGCTTCTCTCTTCTCTTTTCTCTTGTGTTGCTCAGTTATTGCTATTTGCTTTTTATATATACTATGATATAATACTCTTGTTCTTGTCAAGAAATCTTTGTGATTGTAGAAAAAGTTGTATATCCGTGAAAGACGTCTATTCCCCCCCCCCCTCTAGATGCATATTCGGGCCAACAAGTGGTATCAGAGCGCCAGTCGCTAGACATTCGGAGTAATTTCTTGGCGCAAAGATCAGAATGGCGGATATGTTTGACCAAGGTCAATCCGTGGATCATCCTACCAAGTTTTGTGGAATTAACTATCAGGCATGGAAAGATCAGATGTCAATCTTCATCCAAGCTTATGACTACCGAATGTGGAATGTCATCACCGAAGGAGACTACGTTTTCAAGAATGAGGAAGGCGATGACATACCAATTGGGAAACTTCTCGAGGCTGATGCAAAGCTAGCACAGCTAAATTTCAAGATTGAAAACTTCCTTTATTGTGCTGTAAATGATGAAGAACACAACTGAATCTGTGGATGCAACATGACAAAGGAGATGTGGGAAAAGCTTCAGGTAACATATGAAGGAACAACCTAGGTAAAGAAATCAAAAATTTATATGTTAGTTAAAGAATACAAAATGTTTAAAATGGAAGAGGGTGAGTCAATTACTCCTATGTTTACTCATTTTGCACATATTACAAATGGACTAAAAGCCCTTGGTATAGAATATTCTATGGAAGATAATGTGCAGAAAGTCCTTCGCCCTCTACCAGAATCTTGGCATGCAAAGTCCACAGCAATTGAGGAGGCAAAGGACCAATCAAAGGTCACTATCGATGAGCTAATTGGGTCACTCATGACCTATGAAATCAAAAGAAAAATGCTACCGCAGAAGCTGAGGGACCAAAGAAGGCAATCAGAATTGCCCTAAAAGCTGGAAAACAAAAGGAGCTCATGTAGAAAGAAGAAAATGACGATGATGATGAAGCTACTCTCCTTACAAGAAGATTTAGAAATTTTTTGATGAAGATACAAGGTGGCAAACAAAGGGAGAAAGGAGAATCAAGCATAAGGTGCTACAACTGCAAAAAAGATTGGACACTGCATGGCTAACTGCCCTCTCTTCAAAAACAAAGGTAACAATCAGCAAGGAGACAAAAAGAAGTTCAAAACCATGAACGCAACCGGATGGGATGAGCTAGATGGAACCTAAACCGATGAAGAAATCAAAGAAGAAGTTGCCAACTTCTGCTTTATGGTGGACAAACAAAATGAGGTAAATTCTAATGATGAATACCTTCCATCATACGAAGAATTAGAAGAAAATTGTAGGAAGCTTTACATTGAATTGATAGCTACCAAAAAGAAAAAAAAACTTTTAGAAGAAACTCATACAAGATGTAAGCAAAAACAAATCTACTCATGTGACACTTTAAAGAAGGAAAATGCATCTCTCAGTCTCGAAAACGAAAAACTTATCAAGGATTGTAAAAATTACAAGGAGTCCTCTCAAAAAGAAGTTGGAAGTTTGAAAAAACATATTATGGGAACTCTTCAAGAAAATTCAAAATTGAAAAAGAAGGTTAAAGATCAAAATAATACAATTTACAAATGGTAAAGAGAATTTTGATAAGCTACTTGGAGTCCAAAGGTTTGGAATTTTCAAAGAAGGATTAGCGTATGGCTTATCGTCATCCAAATCAATCGGTTTTGCAAATCTTTGTGCTAAAAGAAGCTCATTGTCAAAGAAAATCCTTGCACCTAAACCAAACCCCTTACATGCTAATAAAGTTTTCTTATATTGCGAACAAAAGGGTCATGTACGCTTTACTTGCCCCTTCATGGGAAACAGAGGAAAAGGCATGAAACACAAATGGGTGATTAAGAACACAAACCCTGTAGGACCCAAGACAATATGTGTAACGCCCCGAACCCTTAAACTTGGGCCCGGTGCATTAAACCTAATAATATCCTGATAAATCATAATCCATAACATACATACGTAACGGAAAACATAATCATAATCTCCATACAATATATACCATAATACCGTAATACCAGAGTTTTCTATTTTCTATCTACAAATCCATAAAAACCAACCATCACCTGCATTTCCATAAATACATACATCTCTAGAACATTTCAGTATTTTCGCAACCATACTTTCTCAACAGACTTAAAGCATAAAGACATAAATCATAAACTAGAACTTTAAACTTTATACAACTCCTTTGTATATAAAAAATATACCCTTTTCTCTTTACAACCCTCAAAGAGGTATAAACCCTCGAGCTCCTAAGCCCGACCTTGAGGATGTCCTGAAAATGAAACATTCATATTCGGGTGAGACATATCTTAGTAAGAAATATATTAAAACAGTGCATGGGTAACATGAGGTATATATATCATTTTAATACATTTGCAAATCATTAACATAATTCTGAAATCATTTTCTGAACCCAATCAAATACATGCAAATATTTAACCAACGAGATTACCCAAGGATAGGGGTGATTACCAGCCCATACAAGTAGTACCCCTCTGCTCTGATACTTAGATAACCCTAAGGTCACAATTAAAGCATACTAGGGCACTTACCTTACTCAGTAAGCCCTCAAGTGTTAGATTAATTTCGTATTCATGCATTCAATAATAGTTTACCAGCAAAGGCCCTAAGGATAGGGAAATCTACCCTCCCATACAAATAGGTTCTCTGGCCTAGTACATTATGCAGCTACTGCCACATCTGAAGCTAGTAGTGCACTCGCCTTACTCAGCAAGCCCTCAGGCGAAGAGTTCGCCTTGCCTAATCGTAACATGTGCTACATACATAAATACTTCTAATAACATAATACGTTATTCCTTTATGTCATTATTCAATCATACATATCTGTTCATATTCATAGCTTAACATTGCATTGTATTTCACTTTAAGTGACTCTTTCCCATTCGTATCGTTCACGTTTTACATTTCTTTTCATTGCATTGTCATTCCATTGTCATTTCATTGCATAACATTTTCATTTCATTCCTTCGTTGTACAACTGGTCTTTAGTCATTATCAGTTAATTTCCACATAGAAATATGCTAGAATCTGCTGCAGTTAGTCCACATAGAAATGCGCTAGAATCTGCTAACATGGCTTACGTTTACATGGTTGCATTTAACATACACAAGCAACATTGTCCATATCATATTTTATTCATAAAACTTTACTTAACCTTCATTTCGTATATTTAACATATATTCGCACAGAATCTCATGCCACACAGCTTTAGCAGTAAAATTCATATACATTTCTTACAAAATAAGCCATCCCATAATTAACATTTATATGCCAAAAATATATTTCATTTCTTACTTAATTCACCAGAAAGTTCCTTTTCACTTACATTCGTTTACTTTCACAAATACATAACTATATAAGCATTCCTAAGCTCAGAAAACATAAATTTCATGGTTGACATTTTAAACCCACATAAAAGCATATATACATAAATAACACTTAATCCTTTTTAATTTATGAAAAACTTGATTTAATACATAAATTTCCCCCTTACTTCAAACTATGCCTGCAGGATTCCCGAACTGATACCCATAGCGTTCACTTGGACCCTGAATCCAAAAATCCTAACTTAATTAAAATAAATTCCAATTAACTTAAATCTTAATAAAAATACTTATTTACTACTTCCTAGGCTCCAAATAACAACATTCCTTAAGACAATCCCAAAATAACTAACTTACCCTGATTTTGGGATGTTTCTCAGACGTCACAATCCAACGATCAGCTCCTACAGCCTTACAGAGAATGATCCTACGAACCTCGTGGCGGTTCCGGATCGTCAAACCGGGTCAAATTCGGCTCGAAATTGAGGAGAGAAGGTAGGAAAATCGTTTTAGAGAGAGAGAGAGTTCGTGAATTTATGTTGAAAATGAAGAACAACCTATTTATAGGTAGGGCTTCGTCGACAAGACACTTCGATTCATCAACCAGGCATTATAGAGGCTTCGTCGACAAGAAGATACCTTCGTCAACGAAATTCAAAGTTCCAAAATATACTCTCTTGGGATTCCTTCGTCGACGAGGAACTAGATTTGTCGACGAGCTTAGAAGGACACTCGTCGATAAGGATAGGACATTCATCGACGAGGCCTGCTATTCCTTCTAAAAATCCTTCCTTTTCCCCTTATTATCCTTTAATCCATTCTATTCATTATATTTCCTAATTATTTAAATTTCTGGGTCATTACAATATGGGTACCAAAACAAATCACTTAGTGCTGTGTGCAGGTATGCCTAAAGACCAATTCCACAAGAAATAAATGGTTCCTTGATAGTGGCTGCTCAAGAAACATGACGGGAGATGCAAGTAAATTCATCTCACTCACCTACAAGAAGGAAGGATTGGTAACATTTGGAGACAATGCCAAAGGAATAATCATCGGTAAAGGTAAAATAGGTAATTCATCCTTGACTATTGAAAATGTTGCACTTGTAGATATACTTAAACATAACTTATTAAGTATTAGTCAGTTGTGTGATAAAGGGTTAAACATTACATTCTAATCCACCCAATGCTTGATAAATGATTTAAACGGAAATATCATACTAGTAGGAAAATGTGAATCCAACATCTACACAATTGAGTTTGATGACATTAAAACTTATGACGTTAGATGTTTGGCTGCAACTAATGAAAATTGTTGGTTATGACATAGAAGACTAGGTCATGCTAGCATGGATTTACTGCATAGGCTATCATCTAAGGAACTAGTAAATGGCCTACCGAAAGATAATTATGTAAGAGACAAAGTATGTGATGCATGTCAATACGGAAAACAAGTTAAATCATCTTTCAAAATCAAGAAAATGACGTCCACTTCAAGACCTTTAGAATTGATTCATCTTGATTTGTTTGGACCAAATGATATTGCAAGTATTAGTAGAAAACTGTATGCTTTTGTAATAGTTGATGATTTCTCTAGATTCTCATGGGTAATCTTTCTTGCAAACAAAAGTGATACTTGCAATGCCTTCATCCATTTTGGTGGAAAAATTCAAAATGAAAAGGGAATGTCAATTGTTCACATTAGGAGTGATAGAGGAAGAGAATTTAGAAACAAAGAACTAGAATAATTTTGTAACGAAAATGGCTATTCACACAACTTCTCCACACCAAAAACTCCACAACAAAACGGAGTAGTTGAAAGAAAAAATCGAACACTCCAAGAAATGGCTAGGACAATGCTTAACGAACATAATCTTCCAAAATATTTCTAGGCCGAAGCCGTTAGCACAGCTTGTTATGTTAGTAATCACGTCATCATTAGATCCAAAATAGGAAAAACCCCATACGAGATATGGAAGGGTAGAAAACCAAACATTTCACACTTTAAGGTTTTTGGATGCAAATGTTTCATATTAAATGATAGAGATCATCTGGAAAAATTTGATTCAAAATCTAATGAGAGAATCTTTATAGGATATGCCATGAACAACAAAGCGTATAGGGTGTTCAATAAAAGAACTCAAACTGTTCAAGAATCAACACACATTGTTTTTGATGAAACTGACCCTCACATATCCAAAGCAGCTGTTGATATGGAAGAAGATGATCAAGTCACCACTTTTAGAATTGAAAAGGAACTTGAGCAACTTAAGATAAATAATGACCAAGATAAAGACTGTCAAGACATAAAAATTGATCATCTGGAATCATCATCTCATGAAAAGTCTAGGGAACCAAAAGAAGAAAATTACGAACTCCCTAAAGCTTAGAAATTTGTTAGGAATCACCCAACTAACCTTATCATAGGTAGTCCATCCCAAGGAGTTAGCACTAGATCTCACTTAAGAAGTGGATGTAATCATATAGCTTTTGTATCCCATCTAGAACCAAAGAACTTTGAGGAAGCTGAAAATGATGAAAACTAGATCAATGCCATCCAAGAAGAACTAGACCAATTTGAAAGAAACAAAGTATGAGACTTAGTTCCTAAACCCAAAAACACTACAATAATAGGCACAAAATGGGTGTTTAGGAATAAGAAAGACGAAGATGGCAATATTGTTAGAAACAAAGCTAGATTAGTGGCACAAGGGTATAACCAACAAGAGGGTATTGACTATGATGAAACTTATGTCCTTGTGGCAAGACTAAAAGCTATTAGGATGTTACTAGCATTTGCTTGTTGCAAAGACTTCAAACTATTTCAAATGGACGTAAAAAGTGCATTTCTAAATGGATACATAAATGAAGAAGTCTATGTTAAGCAACCTCTAGGATTTGAGAGCCACATACATCCCGAATATGTATACAAACTCTCAAAAGCCCTTTACGGACTTAAGTAAGCACCATGAGCGTGGTATGAACATTTAAGAAAATTTCTCCTAGAAGATGGGTTCACAAGAGGAAAATTTGACACTACACTATTCTTAAAATATAAAGAAAAGGATATGCTAGTCATACAAATTTATGCAGATGATATCATTTTTGGTGCTACAAATGAGACTTTGTGTCAAGAATTTGCCCAAACTATGCAGAAAACATTTGAGATGAGTATGATAGGTGAATTAACCTTCTTCCTAGGATTGCAAATAAAACAAATGAAACATCAAATTTTTATTAATCAAGCCAAATACGTTAAGGACATGCTTAGGAAGTTTGGTCTTGAAATGGGCAAATCTAAAGTAACCCCTATGAGCATCACAACGAAACTTGACACTGATGAAAAAGGGAAGAATGTTGACCAAAAGCTTTATCGAGGGATGATTAGCAGTCTGTTGAATCTCACTTCTAGCAGACCCAATATCATGTTTAGTGTCTGTTTATGCGCTAAATTCTAATAATGTCCTTAAGAGTCACATTTTCATGCCGTCAAGAGAATTTTTAGATACATAGCAGGAACACATGACTTAGGACTCTTTTACCCTAAGAATGCTCCCTTTGATCTCACCTGCTACTCGGATGTAGACTATGGAGGTTGCAAAATCGATAGAAAAAGCACTAGTGGAACATGTCACTTCCTAGGACATTCACTTGTGTCAAGGTTTTGCAAAAAGCAAACTTCTGTTGCTCTCTCAACCACCGAGGCTAAATACATTGCAGCCGGGAGTTGTTGTGTTCAAGGCTTATACATGAAGCAACAGCTTGAGGATTTCAAAGTTTTAATCAAGGGTACTCCAATTCATTGTGATAACACTAGTACCATCAACATCTCAAAAAACCAGTGCCTGCACTCTAGGACCAAACATATTGAGATACAACACCATTTTATCCGAGATCATGTCCAAAAGGGGGATGTTGAGTTAGTTTACGTTCCTACTGAAAATTAGCTAGCGGATATCTAAACAAAACCTCTCAATGAAGAAAGGTTCAACAAAATCCGGCATGCCCTGGGCATGTGTACTCTCACGGATCTATCTTAGGATCTTCTAGCTGTCCCTCCTCTGCTCTAAAGCTCTAACTAGGTGAAACACAACTTTTCTCACTAGCCTCGTCGACGAACACAGGGGATTCGTCGCCGAGACGTATAAGGTTCTTCGTCGATGAACACGGGGGATTCATCGCCAAGAAGTATAAGGTTCTTCATCAACGAATACAGGGGTTTCATCGCCAAAATGTTTGATAACCTCATCGACAAACACAAGGTATTCGTCGACGAAAACTGTCAGGACACTTCAAATATTAGCTAGCCAACCGCGACCTCCTTCAACCCCTAACCCTAATCTTTTGAACCCACTCCATCCTCTCGCCACTCTAAAGCCATCCTCCCTTGCACCAATCCTTCTTTCGCCATCCTGCTCGCCCTATCCACCTTCTTCCTTCACTCGCACTAGCACACAATCGCACATACTCCACCACCGACACCAAGCTCACTAGCTGCTCAGAGTTTCCCTCTCTCTCGCGCCGTCTCTGCTCTCCTAGTGACTCAACCCTCCCTTCCTCAAATGGCTCCCTGTCCGAAAAGGAGAGTTCTTCAAACTGAGGTCGGCAAAGGGTCTTCTCAACGTCCTCTTACTGACCAACCTCGGCAGACCTCCACCGACGTTGACCCGCGATTTGTTTTTGCCGAGGCTACCTATCGCTATCATAACGACATATCCAAGCGGCATATTGTCCATGGTATAAGATCGTACCATCGGCATTCCTTCAACTTTACTTTCCCACATTGTTATCCAAAATTCAAGCCGTTAGATGGGATGCCCTCTTCGATCTAGGGGAGCTCGTCTATAAGGAGCTAGTACGTGAGTTTTACGCTAATTTGTTCCATCACATCGTGGCGTTGCCGCATACTCTACAGTACGAGGAACCCTCATTCACCTTTCCAACGACACTTTCACTCAGGTCCTCGGTTGCCGATTCTTCCCTATCCAGGGCCTCCCCAAGGCCTCTTGGCCTAAACGTTCAATTGGTTTGAATCTCAAGAAGCCCTCAAACTGATAATTGGTAACCCTCGTATCCCTCCTGTCGCACGACCCAAATCTAAGGATCTCAAAGTTGAGTTTCGGGTCCTCCACCACATGATCACCTATAACTTCTGCCCCCAGACTAGTGGATAAGATTAGGTGACCCTCGGCGATATCTTCAGCATATATTGCCAATGGGTTGGTAGAGGCATCTACTTGCCCATGGTTATTGTTCAGAACATGGAAGAAAGTCTGAAACGGCAACGGGGTTGCCTCCCTTACGGTCGTCTACTTACCATATTCTTTGATCATTTTGGCCTCATTCGCACTAGGATGCCTTCTATTCGAC
The DNA here is from genome assembly GCF_029873635.1 of Malania oleifera. Taxonomy (NCBI): domain Eukaryota; kingdom Viridiplantae; phylum Streptophyta; class Magnoliopsida; order Santalales; family Ximeniaceae; genus Malania; species Malania oleifera. The sequence goes on along the minus strand of NC_080429.1, from coordinate 8,682,294 downwards.
CTGTGCCGGATGACACCTATTTAGAGGCAACCCTGCATCGCATGCACTTCGAAAATGATGGCGATACAAACATGTGGGTCAAAACCCATGAGCAGGGTCGGGCACCAGTTGATGAGGTCAAAGCAGCCATAGATGAGGACGATGAGGTTAAGGACTCTGCGGTTGACCCTATCCTAGAGCGACTAGATGGTATTCGGCTCACCATGACGCAGTACGATCTGCGTACCCGTTCGCACTTCGATTTGATCGATGCGGCCCTCGTACTTTAAGAGAATAGCAATCGCGCCCGCTTTGATTCCATTGACGATACCCTAGCTGCTCTCCTCGCAAAATTTGATCGCCCATAGGATTAGTGCACAGTGGCACCCCCCTATTTTTGATAATGGCAAAGGGGGAGATGAAAGGACCTTTTGTAGGACTGTTTGTAGGATGTTAGTTTCTGATATAGTGATGATGTAGTAATGATGTTTCTGATGTAGTTAGACATGTTGATTGAGTTTCTGATGTAGTGATGATGATGACTTAGCTCCTGATGACTTTGCATTTATTTTGATTTTTTTGAGGCAAATTACTGTACATTAATCATGGATGGACTTGCGTTGAATGAAAAGTACTGAAATGCTTGTGATGGATATGCTTGTGTGGAATAATGAGATGCTTATATATTGAACTGCTAGTATAAGATATTAAATTCATGCAAGTTTAAAAACACAAAAAATGATTTATTTACAGACGACATGCTACCGAAAATTCACTTGAGTCTCTTTTCAAAAACTAAAAATGATTATCACAAAGTGCATACATTAAGGGGGAGGAATTGCCAAAATTTCAATGTTTGCATATAGTGAGGGAGAGCATCTTTTCAAAAGAACACTAATGGATTCAATCATAAAAAAGGAAGAGAATGTTACACCTAGTGTCTAAGGGCTTTCATTCCAGTCTTTTTTTGATGACAACAACCTATTAGCAGTTCTTTAAGATTACTAACAGTTTTCCTCTAGTCCAGTCCGGATGCACAGGACAATTCCAAAGCAAGCATAAGAGTTAAACAAGTCTCAAACCAGCAAAGAGCAAATGGCCATCAACACAGTCCAACATATGACATACCCGGAACTTAGCCACTCAACCAAAGCGTTTATGGATCCTGCATAGCAAGCACAAGCTCTGGGTTGTGAGTGTGAGTAAGGGAGATTGATATTGTAATCCTTTGTGTATGGTGTGGTGCAAAAGTAGTGAGCAAGAGATGTGCAAATTACATATGCATTTAGTTTATGGTAGACTAGAACACAGGCACTAGTCTCACATATACATAACAAGTCAAGTAAACTGCATAAAATGTCTATAACCCTCAAACATATTTTATTAAACCCAAGACATCTTAAAATAGATTAAAGATCATTTCTAAATCAAAGATGAAAACCTGTTACTTCAATATAAACCAAAATTTGAACGAATTTAGAAGGAAAAGTAAAGGGTTCATCAACGAATACAGGGGATTCGTTGATGAGAACAACACATCACCTTGTCGATGTACATAGGGTACTCGTCGACAAAAATATACCGAGACCACCCAAAAAGTTCAGAGTACCTTTGTCAACGAATATAGGGGATTCGGTGACGAAGTCTGTGCAATGGTTCGTCGACGTACACAGGGTACTCGTCGACGAGAATATACCAAGACCACCTAAAAGTTCAGAGCACCGTCGTCAACGAATACAGGGGATTCAGCAACAAAGTCTATGCAATGGTTTGTCAACGTACACAGGGTACTCGTCGATGAAAAGAAACCGAGACCTATCTAAATTCAGAACCAATGGTTCGTCGACGAACACAGGGCTTCGTCGACGAAGGAACTCATAAGACTCGTCGACGAAGTCATGACCTCATCAACGAATGTCGAGCTACAGACATCATTAAATGCGCCAAACCGGCTAGTTTTCAATTTGTCTCATGTCAATAAATGCCCAATGACTCTCTAGCGCTTAGCTCGTTCCTTTGGCCTTTAAAATAGGTCTTATGCATTTATTTTAAACTAGTTAAGCATATTTGTTGTTGAGAACAATTCTTGTGCATTCATACTAGGGTTTCACTTTGTGCCATCTTGCCCTCTTGCTCTTGCTTTTTTTTACTATCCATTGACAAAGAGGGAATAGTGTGAGGTTTGTATTGAGATATTCAACTCAAAGAGGAACATCTTACATTGTATCTACTTGTTTTCAAATTCTTTGTTTTGGAAGGCTCTTTGTGAGCCATTATAAGGTGACTATAGGTGAGCACCATGGTAAGAGCTTGTTGTGAGCAGCTGGTTGTATAGGCTTCTCCGTTGGGAAGGAGGATCACATAGTGGATTTGGGGAATCCTTGCGTTGGTCTCAAGGCGTGGACGTAGGCTCGGTGCCAAACCATGTTAACGTCGCTGCGTTAAGCTTCTCTCTTCTCTTTTCTCTTGTGTTGCTTAGTTATTACTATTTGCTTTTTATATATACTGTGATATAATATTCTTGTTCTTGTCAATAAATCTTTGTGATTATAGAAAAAGCTGTATATTCGTGAAAGACATCTATTCACCCCCCTCTAGACGCATATCCGGGCCAACACCCCTCATAAGTAGGGCTTGAAGATAAAACTTTTAACATAAAAGTACAAAATTTTAACCAATATCTCTAAAGAGATGCCCATCTTAAATGAGCCAATGTGTCTTTTTCTTAAAGGAAATTATTAGCTCAAGTTTTATCATGTTTTTTAATATTACAAATAACATTA